>NW_025795232.1:0-1655 GCF_021613505.1 Equus quagga
ACTTACCAAACCTAGAGATATTAAGAAAAGAGAAGATGCTGCTTGATCTATGGGATACATAATTATAGTATGAATACATAATTATGGTATGACAAAGCTTATCAGTTATGCAACACCTGCTGTGTACTTTGCATTGTGCTTAGAACTTTGCCCACATTAACTCTTAATTCTCAGAACAACCTCCGAGGTAGGTAGTAACATTATCCCAATTTTATAGGTAAGAAAATTGAAGCAAAGAGTGACTGTGTAACTTGCCCTGGGTCACACAGCTGGGGAGCTGCAGAGTCTGGCTCCAGAATCTGTGCTGCCTCCATTAAAGCTGTGGGAGAAGGGCTGCGCTGAAGGAACCCTGTAACGTCTAGAGGAGTCTCGATAAGATAATGATTTCTAAGATGATTAACTTTAAAAGAGCTCAAGCAGAGGAGGAATTTAATGGTGTTTTCATGAAGACTTAGAAAGAGAGATATGAGGAAGAGAAGAGTGCTCCCAAAGCTGAGGGGCTGGAGGTGTGGTGCAGGTGTGCATGCAGGATTTGGGGCCCAAGCTGCCACCCTGTGGCGGACGTCCCACATATAAAGTAGAAGAAGATGGTTTGGGATCTGGTTTGGATAAGGTGCCCAGCTTTCTTAGGCTGCAGATTCCTCTTCTGTAAAAGAACATCCACCTTATAGGTGATTTAAAATCGAATGTTATGATCAGTGCAAAGTACTCAGCACTGTGGTTGGCACATTGTTAGAAGTCAATAACATGAATCATAAATTAGATCTGAACCTCCATGTGAGAGTGTAGGCTTTATCACATTACTTCTTATTATCCTCTCTTTACAAATATGCAAAGTATGGCTTAGAGAGGTTATGTAATACATAAGGTTAAGGTTATATAACTATGAAGTGTCAGACTCCATTTGGATTCGGATCAACTGACTAAAAGTACACGTCCCTTCTCACTGTGCTTGCTGCCTCCCAGTGTAGCATGAGGAAGGGGATAAGGAAAGAGGCACGTTCTTGGGCAGTTGATTACAGGTGCTATGTCATCTATAATTTGTTTAGAAATTCTTTACTTTAGGCAGAGGGGTGTGTGTGTGTGTGTGTACACATTAACTTTAAACTTTATCATTTGAATACCATAATCAGTAAATCAAATTCCTAACTTGATTAGTTAGCATTAAAGAATTCCAAACTTTGGAGACCACCATATCAAGTGCCACCATTTAAATCTGTACCTGGAGCGTACATTTGTTAGCTCAAGAGATATTAGAGATAATTATTCAGAGTGAAGCCAGTTTTGCCCAGACATTTTGTATAAGCGGCTCCAGTTCTGCCTAGAGTAAGGATGAGAACAAGGACGCCAGCATTCTCACACAAATGGAGTGAGTTCTTGGCTGTCTTCGCCCATTTGGGCTGCTATTGCAAAAGCCTGCAAACTGAGTGACTTATCAACACCAAACACTTGTTTCTCACAGTTCCAGAGACTGCAAAGTCCCAGATCAAGGCACTGGCACAATCAGTGTCAGGTGAGAGCCTGCTTCTTAGACTGCTATCTTTTTCTGTGGCCAAACAAGGAGGAAGGGGCAAGAGAGCTCTGTAGGGTCTTCTTTATAAGGGCACTAGTCCCATTCAGGAGGAGTGCAACCTTATAACCTAATCACCACGCAA
>NW_025795233.1:0-1655 GCF_021613505.1 Equus quagga
TTGCGTGGTGATTAGGTTATAAGGTTGCACTCCTCCTGAATGGGACTAGTGCCCTTATAAAGAAGACCCTACAGAGCTCTCTTGCCCCTTCCTCCTTGTTTGGCCACAGAAAAAGATAGCAGTCTAAGAAGCAGGCTCTCACCTGACACTGATTGTGCCAGTGCCTTGATCTGGGACTTTGCAGTCTCTGGAACTGTGAGAAACAAGTGTTTGGTGTTGATAAGTCACTCAGTTTGCAGGCTTTTGCAATAGCAGCCCAAATGGGCGAAGACAGCCAAGAACTCACTCCATTTGTGTGAGAATGCTGGCGTCCTTGTTCTCATCCTTACTCTAGGCAGAACTGGAGCCGCTTATACAAAATGTCTGGGCAAAACTGGCTTCACTCTGAATAATTATCTCTAATATCTCTTGAGCTAACAAATGTACGCTCCAGGTACAGATTTAAATGGTGGCACTTGATATGGTGGTCTCCAAAGTTTGGAATTCTTTAATGCTAACTAATCAAGTTAGGAATTTGATTTACTGATTATGGTATTCAAATGATAAAGTTTAAAGTTAATGTGTACACACACACACACACACCCCTCTGCCTAAAGTAAAGAATTTCTAAACAAATTATAGATGACATAGCACCTGTAATCAACTGCCCAAGAACGTGCCTCTTTCCTTATCCCCTTCCTCATGCTACACTGGGAGGCAGCAAGCACAGTGAGAAGGGACGTGTACTTTTAGTCAGTTGATCCGAATCCAAATGGAGTCTGACACTTCATAGTTATATAACCTTAACCTTATGTATTACATAACCTCTCTAAGCCATACTTTGCATATTTGTAAAGAGAGGATAATAAGAAGTAATGTGATAAAGCCTACACTCTCACATGGAGGTTCAGATCTAATTTATGATTCATGTTATTGACTTCTAACAATGTGCCAACCACAGTGCTGAGTACTTTGCACTGATCATAACATTCGATTTTAAATCACCTATAAGGTGGATGTTCTTTTACAGAAGAGGAATCTGCAGCCTAAGAAAGCTGGGCACCTTATCCAAACCAGATCCCAAACCATCTTCTTCTACTTTATATGTGGGACGTCCGCCACAGGGTGGCAGCTTGGGCCCCAAATCCTGCATGCACACCTGCACCACACCTCCAGCCCCTCAGCTTTGGGAGCACTCTTCTCTTCCTCATATCTCTCTTTCTAAGTCTTCATGAAAACACCATTAAATTCCTCCTCTGCTTGAGCTCTTTTAAAGTTAATCATCTTAGAAATCATTATCTTATCGAGACTCCTCTAGACGTTACAGGGTTCCTTCAGCGCAGCCCTTCTCCCACAGCTTTAATGGAGGCAGCACAGATTCTGGAGCCAGACTCTGCAGCTCCCCAGCTGTGTGACCCAGGGCAAGTTACACAGTCACTCTTTGCTTCAATTTTCTTACCTATAAAATTGGGATAATGTTACTACCTACCTCGGAGGTTGTTCTGAGAATTAAGAGTTAATGTGGGCAAAGTTCTAAGCACAATGCAAAGTACACAGCAGGTGTTGCATAACTGATAAGCTTTGTCATACCATAATTATGTATTCATACTATAATTATGTATCCCATAGATCAAGCAGCATCTTCTCTTTTCTTAATATCTCTAGGTTTGGTAAGT
>NW_025795234.1:0-12825 GCF_021613505.1 Equus quagga
CTTTCTATGAGAGCTTCTTTGCTGGCAGCTAATTCTAATTCATTTCATCTTATTTCAATCCTACAAATATATGATCCACAACCTCAGCTCGATTCTTTGGAAACTTTGTTCCTACATTTCCCTGATTTGTTGCTGGTTCCATTTGCCACAGTATCTATCCTAACCCTTTTCCTGGGTCCTCACATTTCCTACCTCAGCCCACAGAGCCAAAGATAACCCCTACTGTCACTGCACAGCAGTAGGCACCCAGTGAGAACATAACCTTCTGATGCCCTCCAGCAGTGGTGTCCACAATGACTTCCATTCAACAAATATTTATTTACTGACTATTTATTGAGAGGCTGGCCCTCAAGCACTCTGAGGCATGCTGAAGTCACAGCAGGGAACAAAAGGCACAAAAGCCCTGAATTCATGAACCTTTCATTGTAGTTGAGAGTGGCAGACAAGAAGCACACAAATAATCCGCAATCTCTCAGGTGGTGAAGAGTGCGCTAAAGAAATAAAAGGCAGGGCGGGGGCACAGAGGCAATTCTGAATAGGAGAGTCAAGAACGTCTTCTATGGTAGAGTGACAGTGAAGAAAAGTTATGCATTAATCATGGGAGTGAGCCTGAAGGAAGAAAAGTCCAAGCAGAAGGAATAGCAGGTGCAAATTCACTGCAAAAGAAAGATCTTTGCTGTGTTTGAGGAAACTTCCAGAAGTCCAGCCCAGACAGAGAAGAAGGCAAGAAGTGAATACAAAGACACTAGGTAACAGAGAAAGGGGCATGCAGGTTGTGAGAGGTCTGCAGGTCAAGTTTACACTTTGGTTTCAGATGGAAGCCACTGGAAGAGAATATGATCTTGTGTATATTTTGGAAGGGGCCAGGGTTGAAGCAAAAATACCTTTCCTTTGACTTTACAGAAACCTCCAGGCCCTTGATCGTTCCACATACTTTTATTTTCTCTCTTCATTTTTAATTCAGTTCCATTTTTTCTAATTCAAGACTTCAAATTTTTCATTTAATCTGTCCTTGTAATAACTCAAATAACTCCTGTGACCGCTGGTTTTGAGGAGCCCTATTTGCTAACAGCTCACTCCTGGAAAGTCCTTAAATATCCTTATACATCTCTACTGAGAACACTCAGGTGTGTAGGGGAAAAAATAGTTTCATTTATGTTTTCTAAACATGGAATGTGGTACTGTTTTCCAAATCGTTTTCTTGTGTTTGGTCATATACCTCTCACCTTTTCCCCTCAATAGGTAGTCCTAATTTTCTGAAGCATCTAACTCATCTCAGCCATGAGCCAATTCCAGACAACAATCATTCGTAGAGAAAATTGAGTCTATTTGGCATAACTGCCTTCAACTTAAACCCTCCGCTCTTCTGTACATTGATCTTTGTCTGATCAGACTTCTAACTTTTTCCCTGTATTCTTCCAGGTTGTGGGACTGTCATATTTTCCAAGGATGTTTATCACTGTGCTTTGGTCTTCATTTCTTCCCTCATCTTTAGAGAATTTTTTAAAATGAAGACATCCTTTCTAATGAAGTTTATGGTGATAAAAATAAAAAAAATGACGAACCCTAATGCTTGTAATTGAACAATTTCTATTTGCAATGTGACTTATGTACATTCTCATTTAATCCAGTCCCAACTATTAGCATAATTACTCCGGGTGAGAAAATTGTAGTTTAAAGAGAGTGAGCAAACTCCCAGGTCATTGTAACATTGGATTATGAATGGAGCTTCTTACTTGAAATTTCCTCCCTTTGGCTTCCACAATTTACAAATCGTCCGGAAATTCTCTGTTCTTCTGCTATTCGTTCACTTTTGGGAGATTTTCATAGACTTCTCCATTTCCTGTCAATTGTTATCTAGGATTTTTGCCTTCAGCCTAATTCTCTTCTACTCTACACATTTTTTTTTCTATATGGTCTCTTCAAATTTCACAATTTTCATTACAGTCAGTAAGCTCTTAAATCCTCAGCTCCAGTCTAGAGAACTTTTTCTTAATTTGGACTCATATATTCAGCCCTATCCTGGACTCTTCTGTCTATGATTGCCTTTAACCATGTCTGTTAAACAAATGACAAGATTTCTCAGGCAGCTAAGCCTGCTCTACCAAAATGCCACACACTGGGTGGCTTAAACAGCAGACATTCCTCACAGTTCTAGAGGTTGGGAAGTTCGAGATCAGCGTGCCAGAAGCGTCCTTGGTGGGGGCCTTCTTCCTGGTCTGCAGATAGCTACCTTCTTCCTACATCTTCCATGGGGGAGGGAGGAAGCTCTGGTGTCTCTTCCTCTTCTCATAGGGGCACTAATCCCATTATGGGGGCTCCATCCTCATGACCTCATCTAAACCTAATTACTGCCCAAAGGGCACACCTCCTAATACAACACATTGTGGGGTAGGGCCTCAACATACGAATTTGCGGGGACATAAACATTCAGTCCATAACATAAGATAACTCCCTGAGGGCAGAAATAGGAGATTGTCACTTTGTATTCCCAGTGCCCAGGAGGTTTCATGTTATCTAGTAGGCAGTCATACCTTGTTCTAGATTTGTCAGTTGCAGTATTTTTCATTTCAGTAATTCCCCTGAGATCATAACACAAAATGGTTCTTTGGTAAAATAAACCAACATCATGGATTTTGTCATAGACTGTAGACCGTGTTGTCATTGTAGGAGCAATGAAGGAAGAAGAAGAAGAGGAAGAAAAACAAGAGGAGGAGGAGAAGGAGAAAGACAATCCAGCATAAACACCGTTAATACCTATTCGCAGGTTGCATTCTTATGCCACCAATTAAATGTCACACCTGTGATTCAGTAGTAGCTTTTATTGATTTTTCCCTTTTAAATGAAAGGCCTGGCATTTATCAAACTGCATGGTGGTTGTTTACAGAGGATAAGATATCTGTTTTACTTAATTATAAAGTATCAGGATATATTCTGGTCTGTCAATCTTCTAAAATGACCTCTGTTCCTAGAGTATGAAACCATAACTAATACAAGAAGCTTACTCTGCTGTTTAAAGTCCACTATTCTCTTTCCCACTGTCATCCATAATCCCCATACTTCCTATGGTGTTAGAGCAGAAAACAACGGGCGGAAGAAAGCCTACGTTTTGGTGTCCCAACCTAAAGTATGCCTGAGTTAGGTTTACTTGTAGGCTGTAAATGTGTATATCAGCACCTATCAGTTTTTATTGCTGGCAGTTTGTGTTTGTTGCTGTCATCGGGTGGCTGTGCCTTTGGAGCAGTAGTTCATGTTTTCTTCACTCGGCTGTGACTTTCACAGGTCTATCAGAATAGTGACTAGTACCATTGGCTAAATGAATCTGTGAAGAAACAGGTGAGGCAAGGAAGAAGGGGAAGAAAGTCAGTGGGGAGGGAAACAGAAAGGAAACAAGGAAGGAAGGAAGAAAGTCATTTGACATTTCCAAAATGAATAAAGCACGGTTTATTTTTGACAATCGGAATTATTTCATCATTACTGAAGTCTGTATATCTCTTTTCCATCAGAATATGTCAAGACAGATGTGTTAAGCGTTTGAGAAGATCCTGCCTATCTACAATGCTTAGAAATCAATGAAATAAGGAACAATCAGATTGATTAAAATTGAATTTGACTTTAATTCTCTGTTTGCCTTAATGAGGCATCTCTCTGGCTTTGTATACTAGCTAGAGAATAACAAAAAATTTTAATGAGGTGTTCAAATATACCATAGAATATTCACCTAGTGAATGTTGCCTTAAAACACCTGAAATAAAATTAAACTTTAAGTTCTGTTAATGGGGTCAGGTCTACAGACAAACAATAAATTTATGTGTCTATTATGTGGCTCCTTAAACTTTATGGTACACAGAAATCTCCTGAGATATAGTTAAAATGAGATTCCTAGTGCACTTCTGAGACCCTGATTCAACGTGTCTAGAAACAGGGCCTATGTATTTGCATCTCCAGCAAGCTCTCAGGTGGTGCTGATTCTGATGGTCCCACCCACCACACGCTGAGTAACAATGGACTGGTATAGAGAATTTATCTTAACTTTAGCAATGATTTTATGATACTCAGTTCTGAGTACATTGAATTTTCCAACCAGTAGCAAAGAGGTCAGCCTTTATCCACATTAGCCTAGAGACTTAGTAAAAGCTAATTTTTCCTTCTATCTAGCGTATTCATGTCAACACATGGCTTCTGTTGAGGAACATGAACTTCTAAAGACTCAGAGGAAGGAAATTAAATTCCAAAACACCTGCATCTAGTTACTATGTTTAATAAACAGTACTGAGTGCATCTGGTCATTTGACTTTAAAAATTGAATTATTTTATCACACAATACTGAAAAGACTACCAAACTTTTGCCAACGTTTTAATACCCTTTCAGACTTAAAATGCTCTAAAGGCAGTAGAATAAAAGGACAATTTGATCCTTTGTAGGAAACACATTGGAAATAAATGCTGACTCCGATTTTGTCATGACAGTTTTCACTGTTTGTCAGGCAACAGGAAACATTTTGATAAGATGATGCGATTTTTGACAGAGACTTGTTCCATCTCAGACGCCCCTTTGTTGAAACAGGGCAGATGGTATTCTACGGAAACACTTTTACCACCTCAATTCATTTCTACACGTTGTTTACTCTAGCACACTGTTCCTTTTGGCTCACTCACACGTGCCTAGACTAACACTGGGAGTCATTTGCTGGGTACATTTGGTTCCTGGTCACTCTGCTTCACAATCCGCTATTGTAAAATCACCCTCTTAAGTTTGTTTTTGTCATCTGTGGGCACAGACTTTGGGCATGATTTTCAGTTTTATAATATAATCTCATAATTGACAGGATTTAGAATGACAAATGGAGGATGTCAGTGTGTTTAAATAGGTGAGCCCTCTAGAAGAGCACATCACTCCTCAGGGCATCAGAATTCCAGCTCTTTGGGCTCTTGATTCTCATCTTTGGTGAAAGGTAATATATTCATGTACAGTCTAATATGATGTCTTATTCTACTTCTGTTTATAAAATGTATATATTGATCAGAAAAAAGTCTTTACTCATTATTTACCTTTTCGCTTGAAAAATACTATTTAGATTTCTAATTCAGAAATCAATAATTTTCTTTACTTGTCGGCAGCCACAGAATTGTGTTCACTTGCTTATACAGAATTACGGAAACATATAAAGAGTTCCAGATTTGGTTAATTGTGTTGAATAAGAGAGTTTGGATGATTAAATCACTTTTGCCAATGCAATTTCTCAAAGCATCCTCGTATATTTTCCGTGAAACTTATTTTCAAGTTGATTTTTCTCCACCTGTTATCACGAATTTTCTAATACCAGGGTTACACCATCTAAAACTTTTAAGTCAGAAACCAGGCTCATTTTCACTAAATGTATGATAAAAACATTCCCTGTTGCTTGTCATTCTACATTCTAAACATTTCTTTCAACTCCACCTTCATTGTTGTCTCGAACATCATTATGGAAGGCTACTAGACTCTCACAACCATCTGAGTGATCAGCCTGGCTCCTTCTTTGTCCTTCTTACAGCTGAACTATTTTGCTTCCTACACGCTATCCTCTCTCTCATTTATGTTTCTTTGCAGGTTCCCATTTTACTCATTCCGTAGAGTCTAACACTAGATTTACCTTTTCTTTGCTTTAATACTCTTATTCACTCGATCTGTTTAAGATTTCCATTATGGGTGTTTTTTTAGCACAGCTTTCCATAGCAGAGCACTTATCTTTACTTATCAACGTCCCCCTCTAGTCTCTCAGTTCCATGATGCCAGGCAATGTGTGTCAGTTGTCTTGGTATTTCTAGCATGTTTCATAATGCTTGGAGCCTAGTTTGAGTAACAAATGTTTGATTTGTAATGCAGGAATGAATGTGCTACTGATGTTTCATGTATGCTTCACAGGACTCAGCCAAACATGAAGATCCTTGCATTTGTCTTTTTTATCTTAGCTCTCCTGGTTGCCATGATTGTAAGTATGTCATGGAATTTTGAAGAATATGTTCTCCTTACTTCTCCAAAACATCTCTCTTATTTCCTGGGTTCTGGCCTATGTTTGCATTTACCTAAACATGCCTGTATTAATTTTAATGTTTTAACACAGACAATTTCTTTGAATTCACCTACATAAGTTTATTAAGGACTGAGAATAAATCTTGAGTACAAATAAAAATGGACACACCTGACCTTCCTGAAACTCTTTTCTCCTCCTCCTCTCCACCCTCCTTTGTTTCCTCTTCTGTTAAAATTATTGATTTCTTTCACTTTGGTTTACTTTGTCTAGTTACTGAGAAGTTCATCAAGAAATAATAATAATATTTCAATTTATCGGACAAATTATAGTGAATGCTTCAAAAACAAATTGTTTATCACATTAGCTTTCTATAAGAGGACAGAAGTGCAAAAATTGAAAATCAAGAAGAATAGCCAAAAACGTAATGGCAACTTTATCAGCACAACAAACATTTGAATAGCTTTGGAGTCACCAAAACATAGTCATAGAAACCATTTGTCTGGAGCAAATCCAAAGTTTAGCTTTCCGTTTTTCCCTCTTCTATTCACGGTGATATTTTCCTCCATTTTACATGCAAAGGAAATTCAACCAAAATGAATTGATATGCGAATGTAGCACATTAGTTATTGCAAGAGCCTACCCTTCACTCATCTTAAAGACGCCATTAAACAAAAACAAACTAGTTTAGTGGATCAGTTACCAAGACTTTGCTTCCATTTTGTTCAATCATAATTGTGGCAGCTAAGTGCTTTTTTACACTCTAGAGTTATAAAATTAAGATGTTAACTCTTTTCTTCTTTTCTTTTTTCCAAGGGAGCCGATTCATCTGAGGAGGTAAGATATTCTCATTTCCTAGAAAACTAGGAATTAAACACATATTAAATTTTTAATTTGTTCTTTATTTTAACAGAGATTTAGAAGGCATGTGAGAAGATACCCGGTAAGCATTCCTCTGCTAATGTGGTACACTACAACCAAATTTTCTTCTCTGAGTAATTATTCTATAAATAAGAACCAATACATAGCTCTGAAACATAACTGTATAATGACTAGCTCAAGTACACATTGATTTTATTTATTTTTGATAGACTGGCAAAAGACCCAAAAGTCTTGTGTACTAGTAGCATTTAGATGGAAACTCACAATGCCACCCTAAGGAAGACAATTATTCCCTCAGATCTTAGGTGTCTTTGTTGATAAATAATTACCTTGATGAAACAATTGTTGAAATTCTAATTCTGTTAAGTGTAACATATGTCTAATGGAGCACAGAGGGTGATAAAGGCACATATGGTGTGGTAAATTTCCACCTGCTGATTCTTTTGGAGACTGATGAAATCATTTGGATAAACTGACCATGTTAAATAAGGTAGAAAATTTCATTTATTTATTATTTTTCTGAATGCAATGTATCTTTGACAACTCATATTATTTTGGTATGTGCTGTTAATGTGATAAGTTCTCAAACATTGATGTTACCAATACAGTAAAGAGATGAATTTAAAATGGCACCCAATAAAAAGATGAGAAGGAGGGATGAAGATATTTGCATTAACAGAAGTCAATATTAAACAATGTAGGAGTTTTAATAGAAAATAAGCTCGTTATAAATCTCAAGTGAGCAGTAGCAATCCCACCTAAGCTGGAATTAGTAAATTCATCCGCCCTGGAATAGTCAAGGATGGGCAATGTAGAAGCTTAGAGGTAACATTATAAAGGCTATCAAACCTTTTTCCAGTGGTTGGCTATCATTTATGAACCATGTGTGTTACAAAACAACAACATTTTCAACAAACAGTAGAAATGGAAACGATCATTTTTACCTTCTCTTCGACATTTTTCTCAGAAAACACTGAAAAACTAAATGTTTGAAACACAATCATGCAGATGTTGTATAAAGTCCTACGAGCTTTACCAACTTAAGTTTTTTAAGTGACCTGATTGTGAGATATTTGCACTGTCATTGTCTCAATTCTCTACAATGTTCTCTTTCCTTTTGTTGGTATACAGAGAGAGTATTTTAATTCTCAGCTATCTCAAGAAGATAGACCTTATCAACCTGATCCATCAATTTATTATCCTGAATATCCAGATCCATATCCAGTGCAATATCGTTAGAATGCTGTTCAGTACCACAGGACGGGATTACAGAGGTAAGCTGGGTCTAGTGACATTTTCGTTCTCCAGAAAAGTCAATGGTGACAGTTACAGCAAGAAAAAGCAAAAGCAAGCCATCAAACCAAAAGCAGCCCCAGGTTAAGAAATGTATCCCGGGGGAGCTCTCCTGAAGTGTAGTTACTGATCTAAATGTTACTGAAAGAAATCTTCTGTCCTACTGTGGTGAGGAGCCTCTGCTTTGGGGACGGAGAGACCTGCGTTTGCGTCCTGTTCCGGATCACTAGTTTCATGACCTTGAACTATTCTTCGTCTTTTCTAAACCTCAATTATCTCGTGGACAAAACAGGTGTTACAACAATACTTAGCCACTCTGTAGAATTAGTGAAACTATTGAAAGACATATTATATAAGGGCCCTGAATCAGAACGTCTATGACTGTGGCTGCAGCCCGCCCTGCTGCTAAATGTGCGCCTGGAGGCTGTTTCAAACTTTTTCCTAAATGTGATCTTTCAGGCAGCTTCACAAGCATCATCTGGAAACTTGTCAGAAATTTAGAGTCTAAAGTTGTATTCCGACTAGTGAATTAGAATCTGCATTAAATAAGATTCCTGCATGGTTTATAACACCACAAAGTTTGAGAAGCTTTGCCTTAAACAATTAGGATAGGGACCACTGCTCTAATAGAATACCAACAAGGAGTTAAGGAGATATTAGCAATTCGCTCTTTAGAGAGCCAGTTTGACCTAAAACTATACTATGTGTTCCAAATTCTATGAAAGATTCAATATTTCACTCCAAAATAAAGCAATCCTTTTGGAGATAAAATAAAACAGTCGGACAATTCAAAGTGGATTAGTTGCAGAGGATTTCAGTTAATTTAAATGCGCTTGGAGAATTTCTTCAAATGGAATTCTCAGTTGCCATTAATGACAGAGCGAGGAGTCGGCACTTGGCTCTCTAGGCTTTAAGTAATAGCTGAAGATATCTGATCAGGAAAGAGGATATAATCATATTATCTTGAGCAGATAAATACAGATGAAAAGTGCAGGTTCTGTTTAAGCAGAGATGTGTGAGAACCGAAATAGGTTGGTAATAGAAAGGCTTAAAAGGAACGTGGGCAATGGTCCTAGGAAAGGCTAGATTAAACAATGGGTTGAAAGAAAGACCAAATCAGGAAGGGAGAAAAAAGAAAGGGATGCAAGTTTTCAGGATTAGAGTAGCAAATAAAAGTGCTGAGCACAGATGCCTTAAAAGAGGCAATGCTCTGCTGTTATTTCTCTGTCGTTGATGTTTTCCTTCAGGGCATTATCCTTTGTGTGTATATTTTCCTTGGTTTAAGTAGGGGATGCTGAGGAAGACAATTTGGCTACCTTAGTTTGAGAGAGAATAGCATTCGAACTGAAAAACCAAGTGGGCTAAAATGCAGAACTGAACCGCTGAACCTCATGTCCGAAGTGACAAGGGTAGGAAAAGATGATGGAAATTCATGCAGTGGATATTTCTGAAGTCCCTGAAGAACCAGGAAAAGTAACAGCAGCTTGTTTGTGTAATGAGTTTGGCTATGAGATTTGAAGAAGTGGAAATAAAGGAGTTCTTTAAAAGATTGGAAAGAAACGATTAGAAATAGATACTGTTTCTTGTGTTATTATTTTGGCAAGCAAGAGTCCAAAGGAAATTTGTATTCGTTCAGTCGTCAGATATTTCTTGACCACATTGTGGGCATGCAAGGAGATAGCCACAGGGATATAAGCACCAGTAGGCCAGAGTCTCTGCATTCAACACGTCTTACGTAGTTTTAAAGATGACTATAAAGTCAGACAATCATCAGTCAGAATAGCATTTGATAAAGAAGTGATGTGGTTGGGTAGATTTTTTAGGCACGTTACACAGGCAGGAGTATGGCAGCTAGAGTGAGAGGGAGTATAGACGGACAATAAAAAAGTCCATTGGGAAACCATCAAACTAATTTCGGACGAGTAACGTAAGCACTTGAACAAAGAAAGAAGTAGTAGAGAGAGCAGCAATTTCCTCTAGAGTCCGATTATATAAGTACTTTGGAATAATTTTAATAACGCTTTTTCATGTGAGTGATCTTAACGTAGGCACAGTTTTTGGTCAAGGTCTTTTTCATGTCAAATCAAAAAATCAAAACAAATCCAAACTTTGACAGCTAGAAAGTTCATCCAGAAGCAAGAGCTTGCAGTAGGGAGAACTCTCAAATCTCAACAATCTGCACATTTTTCAAAATCAAACAGAAAAAGGCCTTCCTTCTATCGGTAAGGAGAGGGAAGCAAAGATTAGCAGAAACTTTTAAGGGGAAATTGGGCAAGCCGAGGGAAACGAGCAGCAAACACTGGTAGGCAAAGCGTCCACTGTGGTCAGTCGATTCTCAGGTAAGCCGGTAAGGGGGCACGTTCCCCTTCCTAGTGCTTGCTCAGGCTCGGAGGTAAGCAGAGTTCAGGGGCACGTAAGAAGGAGATAAACCTGACTAACATTTGGTGGAGACAAAGCAGAGGGCAACAAACAGGCAACTGTGAACACTTGGTCAGTTACATTTAGGTAACGCTCAGAAACAAGAAGGCACAAGGGTTTTAGCAATGACTTAATCTGAATGCTTTCTCTTTATCCACAGGCTTGGCTTGGCGGGAGATTCGATTTTCTCTGTGCTCATGATGATTATTCCTACTCAACAACCCTTTACCCATCTGGCAACGTTATGTTAGCCCTCATCTAACAAATACAGCCAAAGTTTTTTTAAAGCATCCTTTTGAATAATTCAAAAGAGTAGCATATTATATGCATTCTCTTATGGATGATATTGGAATTTAAAAAGAATTTGAGCCATAAATGGTTTCCAGCATTTCCAACACAAAAAAGAAAATTCAATCAAACAGTGTTACATGAACAACACAACCCAAGATCAATGGTCACTCCTTTTAAAACAGTGGTAATAATATTCTCTGAACTATTTGATTTTTTCCACTTTGTTCTCTGTGTTAATTGTACTACAAAATGAGAAAAAGCTTGCCATGCATAATAAAGTGATCTATCAAGCACATACTGTATACGTTCTTTTCTTTCCCACTGTGTTAGTTTCCTAGGGCAGCCATAACGAAGGACCCAAGCTGGTGGCTACAAAAACAGGAGTTTGGTTCTCCTCCTTCTGCAGGCAGGGCCTGGCTCTCTGACAGCTCTAGGGCATGGTCCTTCTTTGCCTCTTCCCAGTTCCTGACTGGTCTCGGCAATCTTTGCCATTCTGTGGTTTGTAGATGCAACCTTCAGTCTGTCTCTGTTGGCACCAAGCTGTCTTCTCCCTCTGGGTCTCTCTCCTCTTCTCACAAGGACACCTGTCATATTGGAATAAGGGCCCACCCTACTCCAGTAGGAGCTCATCTTAATGAATTCCATCTGCCATGACCTCTATTTCCAAGAAGATCAGATTCTCAGGTATTGGGAGTTAGGGTTTCAGCATATCTTTGGTGGAGGGACACAGCTGGCCCATGTCACCCATCTACTCTCAGTTCTCTATAAAATTTTTCTGCAACCATCATATGCCAATACTTCTAATATCCTTCAGTATGTCAATATTCCTCAGGTTAACACAGACAGTGCTATTTCATCATCTTCTGCAACAAAGATTATAGAAGGAAGCAGGTCAAGACACAGCTGGGTGGTTATTTAAAGGGAAAGAAAATCATCCAGGCAATCCCATTTTAACTTTGAACTATTCTGTACTAAAAGGAATTTCAATCCAGCCAGTTTGCATGAAATCACTAGAATACTAATCAAAATCTTACCTTTAATTTTAAGCATACATGAGGAAACCTGATTCACTTTCAGCACGCAGCTGGAAAGAAACTCTCAGCTATACAATGGTTTATTATAAACATTGGCAGCTAAAAATCCACACGTTATGCTGTTGTGTGACCTTTATGAGATACAAAATTTTATTCACCAAAATTCTTGGAGACAGGGCTTCTCTTCCTGAGAGCAGCAGCCAAAACTGAAATCCAATCTCCAGTCCCCAGAGGGGTGCACGCAACAGAGAGGCCCACTGTTGGGAGCAGAGACATAGGAAAGAAACAGAAGGAGAGGGCCGAGGAATCAGAGTGAAGGGAAGTTGGTAGAATGCTGAGTTACGTGTGCTGTATGCTCTCCCTTCAAGTGCCTTTTGACTCTCCGCTTGACACTTTGGTGTGTAAAAGACTTCTGAAATTTAACAAAGCCAAAATAGAACTCTTTGTTCTACCGTTACCCCAGTTTCAGCTAATTTGACTGTGCACTTGCTCAAATTCAAAACCTAAGAATAGTCATCGATCATTTTTCTCCTCTACCCTTCACTTTTTACAAGCAAGCAATGTATATCTCGTAGGCTTTCCCTCTAATATTAATATATATTAACATATGTATTGTTTTATAATATATGCCTTTTATGTGTGTGTATACATATATACATATATATGTGTGTATATATACATATATATATATATATATATATATATATAAAATTGACTAAAACTTCCACTCACTAATTTGACCCAGTGAAACTTTTATTTGTAAAAGAATTCAGATACAGTCTGGTTCCAAAACACATATTTCATTAAGAAAGCAAGAGGTCCTATCAACATTCTATCAATCAGGTGTTGTTAAGAAATTAGGCAGCGAGAAATAACTTTGCTTTGTGGCTGTC
>NW_025795235.1:0-21859 GCF_021613505.1 Equus quagga
CAACACTTTATCTGTTTCTCTTCAGATTTCATTTTCTAATATGAACCTCCTGTTTAGTGTCCAGGTGAGAACATTTGCGGGCATCCTTTAAGACTACAATTTATGTGCTATTTAAAGCATTACTGATTTTAAACAATTATTATATCCAATATCATTAAAATAACTTTAGAAAATTTCAATGCTCATGGATGGGAAGAATTAATATTGTTAAAATGTGCATACTACTGAAAGCGATCTACAGATTCAATGCAATCCCTATCAAAATTCCAAGGCATTTTTTAAAGTTAATTTTTATTGAGTTTATGATAGTTTACAATCTTGTGAAATTTCAGTTGTACATTATTGTTTGTCAGTCATGTTGTAGGTGCCCCCCTTCGCCCTTTGTGCCCACCCCCGAACCCCTCTTTCCCCTGGTAGCCACTAATCTGTTCTCTTTGTCTACATGCTTAAATTCCTCATATGAGTGGAGTCATACAGAGATTGTCCTTCTCTATCTGGCTTATTTCACTTAACATAATTCTCTCAAGGTCCATCCGTGTTGTTGTGAATGGGACTATTTTATTCTTTTTTATGGCTGAGTAGTATTCCATTGTGCATATATACCACATCTTCTTTACCCAAGTTGATGGGCACTTAGGTTGCTTCCACGTCTTGGCTATTGTAAATGATGCTGCAATGAACACAGGGGTGCATGGGACTTTTGGAATTGCTGACTTCAAGCTCTTTGGATAGATACCCAGTAGTGGGATGGCTGGATTGTATGGTAGTTCTATTTTTAGTTTTTTGAGGAATCTCCATACTGTTTTCCATAGTGGCTGCACCAGTTTGCATTCCCACCAGCAGTGTATGAGGTATCCTTTTTCTCCACAACCTCTCCAACATTTGTTACTTTTTGTTTTGGTTATTTTTGCCATTCCAACAGGTGTAAGGTGATATCTTAGTGTAGTTTTGATGTGCATTTCCCTGATGATCAGCGATGGTGAGCGTCTTTTCATGTGCCTATTGGCCATCCATATATCTTCTTTGGAGAAATATCTGTTCATGTCCCCTGCCCATTTTTTCATCGGGTTGTTTGATTTTTTGTTGTTGAGTTGTATGAGTTCTTTATATATTATGAATATTAAGCCTTTGTTGGATGTACGCCTTGCAAATATTTTTTCCAATGGGTGGGTTGTTTTTGTGTTTCAATCCTGTTTTCCCTTGCCTTGAAGAAGCCCTTTAGTCTGATGAAGTCTCATTTGTTTAGCCTTTCTATTGTTTCCCTTGTCTGAGAAGACATGGTGTCCAAAAAGATCCTTTTAATACTAATGTCAAAGAGCGTACTGCCTATATTTTCTTCTAGAAGCCTTATGGTTTCAGGTCTTACCTTTAGGTCTTTGATCCATTTTGAGTTTATTTTTGTGAATGGTGAAAAAGAATGGTCAATTTTCATTCTTTTACATGTGGCTTTTCAGTTTTCCCAGCACCATTTGTTGAAAAGACTTTCTTTCCTCCATTGTAGGCTCTCAGCTCCTTTGTCAAAATTGGCTGTCCACAGATGTGTGGTTTTATTTCTGGGCTTTCAATTCTGTTCCCTTGATCTGTGCACCTGTTTTTGTACCTGTGCCATGCCTTTTTTATTACTGTAGCTTTGTAGTACATTTCGAGGTCAGGGATTATGATGCCTCCAGCTTTGTTCTTTTTTTTTCAGAATTGCTTTAGCAATTGTGGGTCTTTTGTTGCCCCATACGAATTGTAGGATTCTTTGTTCTATTTCTGTAAAGAATATCATTGGGATTCTGATTGGGATTGCATTGAATCTGTAGATTGCTTTAGGTAGTATGGACATTTTAACTATGTTTATTCTTCCAAACCATGTACATGGAATGTCCTTCCATCTCTTTATGTCATCATCCATTTCTTTCAGGAAAGCCTTGTAGTTTTCGTTGTATAGGTCTTTCACTTCCTTAGTTAAATTCACCCCGAGGTATTTTATTCTTTTTGTTGTGATTGTGAATGGGAGTGTGTTCTTGAGTTATTTTTCTGTTAGTTCATTATTAGAGCATAGAAATGCTACCGATTTATGTAAGTTGATTTTATACCCTGCAACTTTGCTGTAGTTGTTGATTATTTCTAAAAGTTTTCCAATGGATTCTTTGGGGCTTTCTATATATAAGATCATGTTGTCTGCAAACAGCGAGAGTTTCACTTCTTCCCTCCCTATTTGGATTCCTTTTATCCATTTCTCTTGCCTAATTGCTCTGGCCAAAACCTCCAGTACTATGTTGAATAAGAGTGGTGATAGTGGGCATCCTTGTCTTGTTCCTGTTTTCAGGGGGATGTTGCTCAGTTTTGGCCCATTGATGATGATGTTGGCTGTGGGTCTGTCATACATGGCCTTTATTATGTTGAGGTAATTTCCTTCTATCCCCATTTTGTTCAGAGTTTTTATCATAAATGGCTGTTGGATCTTGTCAAATGCTTTCTCTGCATCTATTGAGATGATCATGTGGTTTTTATTCCTCAATTTGTTGATGTGGTGTATCACGTTGATTGACGTACAGATGATGAACCATCCCTGTGTCCCTGGTATGAATCCCACTTGATTGTGATGTATGATCCTTTTGATGTATTGCTCAATTCGAGTTGCCAAAATTTTGTTGAGAACTTTTGCATCTATGTTCATCAGTGATATTGGCCTGCAGTTCTCCTTTTTCGTGCTGTCCTTGTCAGGCTTTGGTATCAGTGTGATGTTGGCCTCGTAGAATGTGTGAGGAAGTGTTCCATACTCCCTAATTTTTTGGAATAGCTTAAAAAGTATAGGTATTAAATCCTCTTTGAAAGTTTGGTAGAATTCCCCAGGAAAGCCTTCTGGTCCTGGGGTTTTATACTTTGGGATGTTTTTGATTGTTGTTTCAATCCTCTTCCTTGTGATTGGTCTGTTCAGATTGTCTGCTTCTTCTTGACTTAGCTTTGGGAGATTGTAAGAGTCTAAGCATTTATCCATTTCCTCTAGGTTATCCATTTTGTTGGCATATAGTTTTTCATAGTATCCTCTTATAATCCGTTGTATTTCTGCAGAGTCTGTTGTTATTTCTCCTCTTTCATTTCTGATTTTGTTTCTTTGAGGTTTTTCTCTTTTTTCTTTGGAGTCTGGCTAAGGGTTTGTCAATTTTATTTATCTTCTCAAAGAACCAGCTCTTTGTTTCATTGATCCTGTCTACTGACTTTTTTGTTTCAATAGCATTTATTTCTGCCCTGATTTTTATTATTTCTCTCCTGCTGACTTTGGGCTTTGTTTGTTCTTCTCGTAATTGAATTTGTAATTCAATTAGGTGTAGTTCAACATTGCTTATTTGGAATTTTTCTTGTTTGTTAAGGTGTGCCTGTATTGCAACGAATTTCCCTCTTAATACAGCTTTTGCTGTATCCCATATGAGTTGGTATGGTATGTTATCATTTTCATTTGTCTCCAGATATTTTTTGATTTCTCCTTTAATTTCTTCAATGATCCATTGCTTGTTCAATAGCATATTGTTTAGTCTCCACATCTTTGTCCCTTTCTCAGCTTTTTTCTTGTAATTCATTTCTAGCTTTATAGTATTATGATTGGAGAAGATGCTTGTTGTTATTTCAATTTTTTAAAATTTATAGAGGCTTACCTTGTTTCCCAACATATGGTCTATCTTTGAGAATGTTCTGTGCACACCTGAGAAGAATGTGTATTCTGCTGTTTTTGGATGGAGTCTTCTGTATACGTCTAAAGTCCAACTGTTTTAGCTCTTCGTTTAATTCCACTGCTTTCTTGTTGATTTTCTGTCTGGATGATCTGTCCATTGATGTGAGTGGGGTGTTGAGGTCCCCTCCTATTATTGTGTTATTTTTAATATCTTCTTTTAGGTTTGTTATTAGTTGCTTTATGAACTTTGGTGCTCCTGTGTTGGGTGCATAGATATTTATAGGCATTATTTCTTCTTGACGTAGTGTCCCTTTGATCATTATATACTAAGCATCTATGTCTCTCTTTATCTGCCTTATCTTGAAATCTACTTTGTCTGATGTAACTATTGAGACACCTGCTTTCTTCTGTTTGCCATTAGCTTGGATTGTTGTCTTCCACACCTTCACTCTGAGCCTGTGTTTGTCATTGGAGCTGAGATGTGTTTCCTGGAGGCAACAGATTGTTGGATCTTGTTCTTTAATCCATCTTGCCACTCTGTGTCTTTTTATTGGAGAGTTCAATCCGTTTACATTGAGGGTGATTATTGATGTATGAGGGCTTAATGCTGTCATTCTGTCACTTGTTTTCTGGTTTTCCTGCATTTCCTTTGTTTCTCGTCCTGTGTGTTTTGGCCTACCCATTGACTTCTGCAGTTTCTTATGCTGGGTTTCTTAGCTTTTTCCTAATTTATTTTTTGTGTCTCTGTTCTGTTTTTTAGTTTAGTGGCTACCCTGAAGTTTGTATTCAGAATCTCGTGTATAACATAGTCCGTTTTCTGATGGCCTCTTATTTCCTTAGTCTAAACTGATTCAGTCCCTTTCCCCCTCCCCTCCTAAGTTGTTTGTCTCATATCTTATTCCAACTTGTGTTGTGAGTTTGTGGTTAAAGTGACAAGATTGTCTTTGTGTTTTCCTTCCCTTTATCCTAATGCTATAGTTGAATATTTGCTATCCTATTCTGGTTCTATCTATTTGTCTCCTTACTCTGTGTTTTGCGACCCCTTTCTCCCTTTTTTTTCTTTTCTCAGGTATGAGGGCCTTCTTGAGGATTTCTTGTAGAGGGTGTCTCATGGCTACGAAGTCCCTTAGCTTTTGTTTGTCTGGGAAAGATTTAATTTCTCCCTCATATCTGAAGGATATTTTTGCTGGATAGAGTATTCTTGGCTGAAGATTTTTATCTTTTAAAGTTTTGAGTATGTCATTCCAATATCTCCTAGCTTGTAAGGTTTCTGCAGAGAAATCCACTGAAAGTCGAATAGAGGTTCCTTTGTAGGTTGTTTTCTTCTGCCTTGCTGTCCTGAGTATTCTTTCTTTGTCATTCATTTTTGCCAGTTTTACTACTATATGCCTTGCGGTAGGTCTTTTTACATTGACAAATCTAGGAGATTTGAAAGCTTCCTCCGTACACATTTCTCTTTCATTCCCTGGGTTTGGGAAGTTCTCTGCTATTAATTCTTTGAGCCACTTTCTGCTCCATTCTCCTTTTCTTTGCCCTCAGGGATACCTACAATTCTTATATTGCATTTCCTCATTGAGTTGGCTATTTCTCGGAGATTTTCTTCCTTTCTTTTTAGTCTTAGTTCTCTCTCTTCCTCTGTCTGGAGCCATTCAACATGTCTATCTTGAATTATGCTGATTTGCTCCTCTATGGCATCTAAACAGGCATTCAAGGAATCTGTATTATGTCTTATTTCTTCCATTGTATTTTTCATCTCTAGTATTTCTGATTGATTCTTCTTTATAGTTTCAATCTCTTTTGTGAAGTTGCTCCAGAACTCATTGGCTTGTTTCTCTATGTTTTACTTTACCTCATTGGGTTTTTTGATGATAGATATTCCAAATTCATTGTCGTTTAGTTTACTTATTTCTGAGTCCTCAGGACATAATTCCGGGTGCTTGTTTTCCCTCTGGTCTGGAGCTTTTATGAATTGTTTGATGCTAGAACGATTTTTTCACATAGTGATATTATTTGGTTGCAGTTACAGCCTGTCGCCACTTGATGGGGCTTGAGAGGCACATATACTGAGCCTTCACCTTCAGCCAAGATGACGTGGCACAGGGCAGGTTGCGAGGCAGAGGGGTACTTTCTTTTGCATGCAGACTGGGTTTTCCTGACCAGCTCCTGCTATCTGGTCTCCTGGGGTATTGGCTTGATGAGATCACCCCACATGAAAGCTTTCACCCCATTAGAGGGCTTCCATTTGGCCTGCAAGGGCGCTAGGGAGTCCTGGGTGATCCTGCTGATGCACAGCCCCTGCCCCACTCCTTCCCTCATGCAGCCTCCCACAGCAGCGATCCCAGTGTTTAGGGGAGGGAGTGAAGTTCTGTCTTACTTGTTCCAGCTCCTCCGAGGGGTCTCCAGCCTGTCCGCCCTCTGTCGTTTGGCTGCTGTGGGTCTCTGAGGATTCCTGTGCTATTAGGATATTTTTTGTTGGAATATTGTTGCTCCTTTTTTTGTACGTTGGAGGGGAGAGAGTCCCAGGCAAGCTCACTCCACCGTGACACTGATGTCACTTCTCCCAAGGCATTTTTCATGGAAATAGAACAAACAATCCTAAAATTTGTATGGAACTTAATTTTGTATGGAATCCTAAAATTTGAATGGAACAAAAGACCCTAAATAGCCGAAGCAATATTGAGAAAGAAGAACAAACTTGGAGACATCACATTGCCTCATTTCAAACTATATGACAAAGGTATAGTAACCAAAACAGTGTGGTATTGGCATAAAAACAGACACATAGATCAACAGAGCAGAATAGAGAGCCCATAAATAAACTCACACATATATGGTCAATTAATTTACAATAAAGGAGCCAAGAATATACAATGGGGAAAGGATAGTTTCTTCAATAAATGGTGCTGGAAAGCTGGACAGATACTTGCAAAAGAATGAAACTAGACCCTTATCTTACACCACACACAAAAATTAATTCAAAATGGATTAAAGACTTGAATGTAAGACCTGAAACCATAAAACTCCTAGAAGAAAACAAAGGCAGTAAGCTCCTTGACATTGGTCACGGCAAATGTCTTTTGGCTTTAATACCAGAAGCAAAAACAAACAAGTGGGACTACATCAAACTAAAAAGCTTCTGCACAGGAAAGGAAACCATCAACAAAGTGAAAAGGTAACCTACCAAATGGGAGAAAATATTTGCAAATCATGAATCTGATAAGGGCTTAATATCCAAAATATATAAAGACCTCATACAATTCAATAGCTGAAAACCAAACAAATCTGATGTAAAAATGGTCAGAGGATGTGAACAGACATTTTTCCAAAGAAGACATACATGTAGCCAACAAGTATATGAAAAGGCGCTAAACATCACTAATTATCAGGGAAATGCAAATCAAAACCACAATGGGATAGCACCCTACACCTGTTAGAATGGCTCTTATCAAAAAGACAAGAAATAAAAAGTGTTGGTGAGGACAGGGAGATAAAGGGACCCTTGTGCAATGGTGGTGGGAATGTAAATTGGTGCAGTCAGTAAGGAAAACAGTATGGAGGTTCCTCAAAAAATTAAAAATAGACCTACCAAAAAAAAATGGTTTTAAAAATAGAACTAGGGGGGCTGGCCCCGTGGCCGAGTGGTTAAGTTCGCGCACTCCGCTGCAGGTAGCCCAGTGTTTCGTTGGTTCGAATCCTGGGCGCGGACTTGGCACTACTCATCAGACCACGCTGAGGCAGCGTCCCACATGCCACAACTGGAAGGACCCACAACGAAGAATATACAACTATGTACCGGGAGCTATGTACCGGGGGGCTTTGGGGAGAAAAAGGAAAAAATAAAATCTTTAAAAAAAAAATAGAACTAGGGGCTGGCCTGGTGGTATAGTGGTGAAGTTCGCACACTCTGCTTCAACAACCTAGTGTCTGTGTGTTCAGATCCCAGGCTCAGACCTACACACCACTCATCAAGCCACTCTGTGGCACTGTCCAACATACAAAATAGAGGATGATTGGCTCAGGTGTTAGCTCAGCGATGATCTTCCTCCAGCAAAAAGAAGAGGATTGGCAACAGGTGTTAGCTCAGGGTGATACTTCCCCATCAGGAAAAAAAAAAGAACTAAATGATCTAGCCATTGCACTTCTAAGTATTTATCTGAAGGAAATGAAAACACTAACTTGAAAAGATATGTACACCCTCGTGTTCATTGCAGCATTATTTATAATAGTCAATATTTGGAAGCAACATAACTGTTCATCGATGGATGAATGGATAAAGAAAATGTGAGATATATATATATATGTATGTATCTATGTATATATTCTCTCCTTACCTTGACAAGTATACCTATGTGCACACACACACTGGAATATTATTCAGCCATAAAAAAGATGGAAATCTAGCCATTTACAACAACATAGATGGAATGTGAAGGCATTTTGCTAAGTGAAATAAGGCAAATAGAAATACTGGATTGTCACTTATGTGTGGAATCTAAAAAAAACAAAAGCCAAATTCATAATACAGAGAACAGATTGGTGGTTTCCAGAGGTGGAGGTGGAGGAGCAAAATGAGTGTAGGGGATCAAAAGCTACAAATTTCCACTTATAAAATAATTAAGTCCTGTCGATGTAATGCACAGCATGGTGACTATAGTTGATAACACTTTATTGCATATTTTAAAGTAGCTAAGAGAGTAGCTCAAAAGTTCTTGTCACAAGAAAAAACATTGTAACCTAATGTTGTGATGGATGTTAACTAGACTTATTGTGGTGATCATTTCACAATATACACAAATACCAAATCATCATGCTGAACACACGAAACTAATATAATGTTGTATGTCAATTATAGCTGAATAAAAATAAATAAGGAAAAAATTTAAAGTCAAGAAAAACTTAGCTGAAAGAGTTTATTAGTATAGTAGAAAAAACAACACATCCCACTACCTCCCCCCACCCCAATACCCAGAAAGTTGTTCTCATCCTAGTCCTTGGAACCTGTGAATGTGTTGCCTCACAGGGCAGGAGAAGAATTCAGCACCATGGACCATTTCTCCATGCACCTGTTGAGACCTCACGTCATCTAATGACTATCAGCTTGATGGGGAGTCGTTGAAGAGCACACATGCTCCCCATGTCAGGCAAGGCACAGAAAGGCATCACTTGACTAGTGACAGCTGAGTGAAAGAACACGCGCACCAACCAAAACCTCAACCAATCATTTGGAGACTATTAGAATGATTTGAGGATCAATTTGTGCTACAACCATATCTTTTGGTGGGAAGTTTTAGAATTCATATGGAGAAGCAGGGTCAGAATTTTAAATTTCAATACATTAACATTTCATATGTTCATTTATATTATTTTACAAGATAAAATATTTGGACTATGATCCCTGTAAGCCCCCAAGCAACCCAGTAACAGGCTGTTACTCCCACCGCAGAAGCTCCTGTGCCCTCTCTCTGGCTGCAGGCTCCTCCCTGCCCTTTCTCCAAAGGGAACCCTTCCTAAACTTTGTGCTGATTGCCCCCCTGCTTTTCTAAAATTGTTTTTATCACGTGTGTGTACTCATAAACAATTTACTATTTAGGCTTTCCTTGTTCTTGAACTTTCTGTAAAGAGAATTATATTGAATGGATTCACCGGTCACCTGCTTATTTTGATCAATGATACCTTTCTGGACATGGGCATGTCGATGTCTGCTGTAGTCCTTTCATTTTCAATGCTGAATACTATTCCACAGCATGAATATCCTACAGCTTATTTTGACATTTGAGTTGTTTCTTTTTTGCTATTACAATCAGTGTTGCTTCTAACGATCTTGTGCACATGTCCTGGTGAAAGAGTTTCTGTGGGCACAGACCCATGAGTGGAATAGAATATGTTTATTTTGAACTTGAGTTGATAATGCCAAATTGCTTTCCAAAGTGGTTGCACTAGTTTATGTTCCCACAAGTCATGGGTGAGTGGCCCTGTTCCATGTTCTAGGGTAGACTTGTTTTTAATGTCAAAGTGGTGAGCGATAAATAGTGTTGCGTATTAGTTTAAATTTGCATTTCCCTGATTATCAATGAGATTCAGTGTTTCTATACATTGACGAGCCACCTGTGCTGCCTCTTTTGTGAAATGTCTGTTCATTTCCTTTTCCTTTTTATTGATTGGCAGGAGTTCTTTACATACTTTATACAAAGACTTTTTGATCATGCGTGTTGGAAACATAGCCTTCCAGTTTGAGGTTTTTACTTCCACTCTATTTTCAGTCACTTTTTATAGAAATGAACGGATCTGGTTTTATATTTAACAAACTCATAATTCAACAAAATTACAATGTGCAGCCATACACTAATTCTTTTTAACTGTGTTGTTCTTTCCCTTTATTTATCAAATTTTAGAATAGTGAGTTGTAATTCTAGCATCTGTAAAGGTGTCTAATGAATTTTGCCCTTATTTTTGGTTTCTTTATGATCTTTTGATGAACACTAATGCTTACCTTTGTGGTAGATTTTTTTTTCAATTTGGAACCATCTTTTAAAGTGGAACATTATCTTATTCAATCCTCTGACAACCAACCTCTATAACCTCTTACTGTATTGCTCAAGGTACAGAATATATAACTTATCCCTTAGCTACCTTTGCAAACCTTGTGGGAGCTATAATTTCATTTTTCTCTCAAGTTGGAGAGTTTCTTAAGAAGCTAGCACTTTCTAAGGGATTGGTTTTGTTTGGCTTCCTTTTTATCACCTGAGAAACCTTTGAAATTCTCGACTTCAATTCAAATGTGGAGCTGATAGCCTCTACCCTTTGGAAGTGGACACCCAGTGGTGTGCTGGAATCGGCTCACACCAGCTTGGGAGAGTTGATTGCTAAATTTTCAGGATTTTGTGAGTGAATTGTGAAGTCATTGGGCATTTGAAATTACCCTTGTGAGACTATGTATACCTTTGAAACTGACAAACACTGTAAGTCAGGACTTTATTTTTCCCTTCCAGAGAGCCAGCTCTTAGACAATTTCCAGCACACGCCTGGGTCTATTCCTTCCAATTCCAAGTTCCACAGAGCCTTTCCTTTGTCCTTCTAGGCGCAGACAAACCAATCCTGGAGGAATGGGCAGCTGCTGCGAACACGCAGCTTCAGCACCAAAAAGGCTGGATTCCCCAGTCCCCACTCTTCAACTCACTCAGGGAGATTAAAAGAGAACATTACATTCAAGCAACTGAAGAAATTATTAAATTCTTGCACACACTGTTGATTATATGGCTGCATTTTCTCTCCAAGAAAAAAAAAAAACATTGCTGGGGAGGGAATGCATACATCAGAAGAAAAACATGTTTTTGCAGCTGCTCTGACCTTCCTGAGACCAGACCCTTCGCCTCTACATTTACCTGGTAGAGGGCGGCACCTCCCCAACTCTGAGGCAAAGCAAACTGCCAATGGGTAGCTCCTGCGCTGGGTGGCTCCTCGCTCTGCCCAGGTCAGGAGTGTGGGAAAACACTCTCCATTGGACCACAAGTGTCATAATGAAAGATGAGCGACTTTCCTAGAGTCACAAGTCTAACCCAACTATCAACTTAGAAACAAGCATTTAAGACAACAGATCTACAATATTTCTTCTCTGAGCCCACTGCTGATGGCTCACATGTAGGAATACGCCTGCCTTCGCTGGGTGTGCACACAGTGACTTCTGGCGGAGCCATGAGACAGCAGTCAACAACAGCAACAACTACGACACAACACAACACAAAACCCCCATAATTAGTCTACGTTCCAATGACTATAGCATTTCTCAGCATAAAGCTCTTTAGCAGCATTATTCCGAGCTGGTTAGAACCAGTTCTCGGAGGCAGACAGACTCCCCATATAGAAGCAAATAAGATTAATCTGAGTTCTCCTTTCCTCGTTCACATTTAGGCTTAGTGCGGAGTCACTGTTCTCAGATCTCAATTTAGTTAACTCACAGTGATGTGTCGTTTGTTAGTTTAGATTAAATAACACCCTCGAAGGTATTTGAGTCAGTAAAACACCTTTTTTGATGCAAGAGACTTAGACAGCTTTAGGAAGCCAAATAAGTATTAGACAATTGAAGTGGTTGAAAGATCTCCTCCTCTGTATTCCCGGCTGAGGCCAGGTGGTTTTTCAGGAGAGTCTGCTGAAATCTCAGGGCATGGCTAACTCTGTGTTACACAAGTTGCTGTAAAAAACAGATAAAAAATGACGTTGTCTGGCCATTTTAAAGAAACTAAAATAATCTTGATTCCAAAACAAGAGATGGACAAGACAAAAGAAGAAAAGAGTACTCCCGTTTCACTTACAAAGGCACAACAATTCAAAATACAGCGCAGCGTTACCTGACCAAATGTGTGTTAAAACTGCCCCACGATCGAGTGTGGTTCGTTCTTGGACTGCAAAAGTAGGTCAAAATTACCAAATCAATGTAATTTACCACACTGATAGCCCAATGGAGGTAAATAATATCATCTCAATTGATCCAAGAAGGAACATTTGACAAAGCTGAAGACATATTTAGAGTTTCTTAAAAAACTCTTCTGGAAAACTGCACATCAAAGGGAACTCGCTTAACTTTATAAGGTTAATGCCAAAGAGTGCACACATTTCATCTCATGGAAAAGCTTTTATCTCGTTGCCTTTGAGGATCTGGAACAATAAAGGGAGTGTCACTATCAGCAGTGTTGTCTAACGCTGTTCTGGAATCCCTGGACAACGCCTTGGAAAATAAAAAAGAAATAAGACATATGAAGATTGGAAAGGCAGAGATAAAACTGTCATCACTGGGGCCAAACCCCTGGCCAGTGGTCAAGTTCGAGTGCTCTGCTTTGGCAGCCCGGGGTTCACTGGTTCAGATCCTGGACACAGACCTACGCACCACTCATCATGCCGTGCTGTGACAGCATCCCACATAGAAGAACTAGAATGACCTGCAACTAGGCTATACAACTATGTACTGGGGCTTTGAGGAGAAAAAAAATAGAGGAAGATTGGCAACAGATGTTAGCTCAGGGCCGATCCTCCTCACCAAAATGCAAAACAAAACAAAAGAAAAAAATTGTCATCATTTGTGGATAGTATGATCATCAACTCCAAAAAAACACAATAAACAAACTATTAGTAATATAAGGGAATTTAATAAGGTTTCCCGATGCTTGATACAAGAACCAAAAGCATTTCTCCATACTGGAAATAACCAAATAGAAAATATAATCAAAAATAATAAACCATTCTTAGCAATAACATAAGTATAAAATATTTTGGTATTAATTTAACCAAGAATGCACACCACCACAATGGAGAAGATTTCAAACGTCTAATAAATACCTTAAAATATGATTTGACCAAATGGAGAGAAGTTCCAGGCTCTTTAATGGGAGAACTTAATATTGTAAATGTGTCAGTTCTCCTCCAAATTAATCCACAAATTTAATGCAATCTTAATCAAAATTTCAGTTGAATTTTTGAGGAACTGAAGAAATTTACTCTAAAATTCATATTGAGAAATAAGGTCCATACATATAAAAATCAATTTTAAAAAAGAAGAGTATTAAGAGGCACTTGCCTTACCAAGCGTTCAGACACGCAGCAAACCTGGTAATAAAAACAGCGGTGGTGGCTAACAAAAGACACATTGACCTGTGGGAGACAAGAGAGTGCAGAGCAAGGGCCCCACGTATAGGACACTAATATATGATCAAGGAGACATGACAAATCATGGGGAAAGGATGGGATATTTCATAGAGAGTTTGAGAAAGAACTGGTCACTATACAGAGAAAAATAAACCAGATCCTTACCTAACACATATATAAATGTCCGCTCTAGAAGTCTTAAATACCTAAATGGGAAAGGAAAACTATAAAGTTAATGGAAAAGAATATGCTTGTGATCTAGAGATGGGGAAGAAATTCTTCAACAAAACTTCAAAAGCAAAAAATATAAGGCAGAAACTGGTGAATTTCATTATTTCAAAATTAAGTGTTTTTTTCAGATACAGAATGGGAGAAGACAGTGTCTAAAATCTGGCCAGGGATTAATATCTCAAATACTAGGAACTTCTATGAGTCAATAAGGAGAAGACAGCAACCCAGTAGAAAAATGGGAGAAGAATGTGAAAAAAATAGTTTATAGACAACATGAATAAGTAATAAGCTGGAAGAGATGCACAATTTATTAGCAATCAAAAAAGTGCAAATAAGGGGCCAGCCCGGTGGCGCAGAGGTTAAGTTCACACGTTCTGTTTCTCGCCGGCCCGGGGTTCGCCAGTTCAGCTCCCGGGTGCAGACATGGCACCGCTTGGCAAGCCATGCTGTATGTAGTAGGCGTCCCACATATACAGTGGAGGAAGATGAGCACGATGTTAGCTGAGGGCCAGCCTTCCTCAGCAAAAAGAGGAGGACTGACAGTAGTTAGCTCAGGGCTAATCTTCCTCAAAAAAATAATCAATTAATTTTAAAAAAAGTGCAAATAAAACAACAAGCAGTTATGTCGCAGGTATTAGACCAGAAAAAATGATACCTGTGGAATGTCATGTATATCAAAAGAGTGATATTGCTGGCTATGCATATCATCATTTTCGCTTTGAAGTGTCACACCGCTCTCCAGGATGGCAGCCCCAGTCTATATGCCCAAAGCAGTACATGAGGATTTCTATAGCTCCACATCCTTCCCAACACTTGGCATGATCCAGCTATCCATTTTTCCAGTCTAATAGCTTCCATCAAAAGAGAATTTTGGGGGCTGGCCCTGGCTCTGTGGCATAGTGGTTGAGTTCGGCACACTCCACTTCAGTGGCCCAGGTGTGCAGGCTTGGATCCCAGGTGCCGACCTACACCACTCGTCAGCCATGATGCGCCGGTGACCCACATATAAAATAGAGGAAGATTGGCACAGATGTTAGCTCAGGGCAAATCTTTCTCAGCAAAAAAAAAAAAAAAAAGAATTGTGTTTCAAAGACAGAGATTAAAGTCTAAACATCAAGTAAAATATTACAGAGTTGCTGTCACAGGACATAGCGACCATCTCTGAAGTCTGTTATAAAAGCTCCTCTGTTAGGAATAACTTTGTAAGTTCTTGTTCTCGTACCTGCCATTCTTGCAGCTGCAGAAGGACAGGGAACGTTTTCTCTTGTCTGTCTCGAGGAAGGTTCTTCCACCAGAAATTAATAGGGCGCATAGTTTTCAAGGTCAAGTGCTGGGATAACATTGGTTACCTCTGAAAAAGATTCAGGCCTGAGAGGAAACAGAATCATATGGAAAAGAAACGCTCATGGAAGGATTACTAACACATGGAATATGGAATATGGACATTAGTGACGTATTGTCCCTCTTACCTTCCACTATAAATTTTTACAAGTGACCCTGACTCACTTATTAATTTTTATCTTATTGTAATCTTTATTATTGTGGGTGCATTATTTATGTGTACATATGTGTTTGCCCATGCAGTGTTGTTTTGGTGTGTGCGGAGACAGAGAGAGAGAGAGTGAGAGAGAGAGGCATAGACGTGGAAACTCTATTATGAATAGACATTTGTTGTTTTTCCTTATCTCAACCTTGGAATCCTGGTCAGGACTGGAACTGGTTGTTGGTTTTTTCACCATTCGCACTCAGTGCCTAGGAAAATGCCTAGACATAGTCGGGCTTAAAGAATCTTAGTTGAACGAACATGTTCACTGAAGAAAATTTGAAAAATAGAAAATAAAATGAAAAAAATAGAAAAAAAAGATGAAAATCAACAGCAGGACTAATGTCGTCAGCCCAGATCAGGGGCTGGGACGGGAAGAGCCTCGTGGATCCCTCCTGTTTGGCCTCCACTCTACATTCGAAGTGTCTGCACCTAGACGAATGCATAAACAAAGACGGGGGGTGTCATTTCTTCATTCTATGTTCTGCTTTGTCACTGAACAACGTGTCGTGGTCACTGTTGCGTGTCACCACCCTCAGCTACCACCAGTCACGGCGAAGCTGAAACTCAGCTCGGCTCTGTAGGACCGGGCGGGGGTTCTCAGCCATGTGCTCTGCAGCTGCCGCCTGGACCTGGCCGCAGGAGAGCACATAAGCCAATCAGTGCCCCACACAGTCTAATTCAATGGATTAACTGCTTCTTAGCTTCATGATAACACTCCCGGGGGAATGTTACCTGCAGGAGAGCACTGATCTTGTCTGTCTCGTTTTCTGCTGTCCCCGGGGCCTAGCACGGGTCCTACCAAGACGAGGATTTCAGTAAACAGGGTTTGAATAAGTGAGTGGACGGATGAAGAAGTTTTGCAAGTATCTTTCCCGGAAAGGTAAACAGGTGGAGGTGTTTAAGGGCTCTGCGTTAGACGATTTGGACAGCCCTGAGTCAGCCCTGAGGGAGCAAGGAAGATGGCAGTGTGTTGGGCTCGCTCCCAGGTGAGGTCGTTCAGGACGAGGCACCTGGCCCAGGATGGACCTCTTGTCAGTTTGCCCAACTCTTTAAGGAAAGGCCCCAGTGGGGCACGGACGGGAGGGTTTGCAAACGGGTTTTAAACAGTGTGCTTTGACAAGACTCCATAAATAATGAACTTGTATGTAAGCCAAGCACACTCTGAGAGGATCTGGATTTTCTTTCCCAGAAGCAGAGATTTCAAAAGTGACCTGGGGAGCTGGAGGATTGCGACAGGGCTCCCTTCGCACCCAAGAGTGAGCGGCAGGCTGTGGAGTGAAGCTTCTTTCTCGTTGCCCACAGCTGGGGACAAAGTGGCGCCGAGTTCCCCACATCCTAGAGAGAGCATCCACGGAGCAGGGCCAGATCTTGTGAGCCCCCAGGGCTGCAAAGAGGTGGCAGTGCCAGCCTTCACAATCAGCCACCTCCTCATCCCTTCCCACCCTGGTCCGCACAGGGGAGGCTGAGGAGAGGGGTTCGGGAGACACTGGGGTTGTCAGTCTTGCGGGGAGTACAGTATTTGTGGAGACAGATGGGTTCCTCAAATAGGTTCTGAGTGCCAATAAGAAACGGAAAATTCCTCTCAGTCCTCCGCTAGGCCCATGCCGAGCTGCCAGCACTGCCAGCTCATCCTGGTGCCCCCGTCAGACCAGAGGGGAGCGTGGGAAGGGAGTTCTTGAGAGAGTTGAGGTGTGTGGGACCCAGTGACCTTCCTGGTTGCTTCTCCTCTAGGGATTTCTAGAGGATGTAGCGGCCCAGGCTGGCAGAGCTCAAGAAACAGTGATGGCGGGTGGCTGGGAAGAAGATGGGTGAGCCCCCTCCCGTCCCACAACTCTGCAGCCCTGGGCAGGAAGGGGAGAGGCCCTCACTCATTCTGGGAGGGGCTACTGGAAAGACAGCTGGGTGAGAGAGACAGAGGCTGGGCCAGGTGAGGCGACACCTCACCCAGAGGGGGCTGGGCACACGGACCCCTGTCAGGACAGTCGAGGGCACACCTGCTCCTCCCTGTGGGGCCTGTGTGTCGGAGGGGCTGGTGTGAAGCTGAACGTCACCTCGGAGCACAGCCCTCGCTTCGTGGTTAATAAGAGCTCAAAGCTTATTTCTTCTCAGAAAATACAATGAGAAAGAGACGCTGTATAGGTTTGCATTTAAATATCATATCTCATCACTTCTAAGACACACGTTTCTTGATTATAAATTTCTGAAGTAGGACGAGTATTACATTCACTACTGACCAGGCAGTGCTAATGAAATAGTAGTAATCGCTTTAGAAATAATTAAATAAATGTCTTCTGTGTATTCTTTCCTTTTTGTTTATTCGCAAGAGTGATGTAAGATTAAAATCTCTGTCCCAGCAGCGTGCTTTTCTTGGTGGTGTATAAACAATAATGCGTCTTTGAGTCCGTGGTGTCCTGGACTCAGAGAATGCGGTGCGTCCCTCCCGCTCCTCCAGCCTCACAGAGTGCTCTCTGCTCACTCGTCCCTCTGAGAGACAGCACTGTGCTGTGGAAATTCAAAGTATTTATTGCTTTCTTCCAATGCTGCTCATCATATACCATAAGGACTAATAGTTTATTTACACTTGGGTTGCTAATTTTCATTTCTATGAGGGAGCGTGCAAGGCATTGTTAGAGGAAAAATATTTTCTATGATAAAATAAAGGGATGTCACTTTGGATGGATCTTAGTATGACGTTGGTGCAGATGTACATAGTCACCTGAAAGGGACTCATGACCACGCTCTGCAGGTCGCACCCTGCGTCGAATATCCGTACTTTCTATGACTCCCAAACCCTCCTCCCACTTCTGCCGGCTTCTGAACAACACTCTTCTCCTGCTTTGTTTGTTCGTTGCAGCCACTATTTACCAAGCGTGTGCTCCCTGCGAGGTGCTTTGATAGGGACTTGGACACAGGATGACACACAGATGTCCTTGGGTTTCCCACCCACTTTCCCTGAAGACAGACAAGAAAGCAGGGAAACACAGTGGGTGAGATGAGCCGAGCATCATGGGTGACACAAGCAGGTACAGCTGGGCCCCCACAGGCCTGGTCCTGTGCCTCAAATGTGCTGCACCCCCACCCCATTCCCTCCTCCATTTGTCCTTTCTCAGAGCACGAGAGGTCTCTGCTCCCTTTGCGGTTAACCACCCCTGTGCGCTCGATCCCACCGCCTCCTGCTTCCCCTTGACTCTGGTGCAGCTGTGATTTCTCTTCTTCATCTTTTGCGTCTCCCTCTTCAATAGCTCCTCCCTGTTCCTTATAACTAGTCTGAGCAATACTGAAAGAAAATCTTCCTTTTATCAGTAATTTAATAAACTAATTCAACCATTCATCTCTTCACTCAGTAAGCATTTGTTGAGATCCCATTACATGACAGGGACTGGCTTGGTACTGGATATTTAGGGGTGAACAAGACAGAAATGGTCTCTTTTTTCATTGATTTTATAATACAAGGAGGAAGATGGGCCAAAAGAAAATCCAAACAAAAATCAGAAGAATAAAGAGAGAAATTAGTAAAAGAATCTCACATATTGAAAATTGGTAAAAAAGTAAGAGTACCCATGGTAGGCCAACCAAGGTGATCAGGGAAGGCCTCTGTCAAGAAAGAGGGATTTTAGGAGAGACCCACAAGTTGAGAAAGGCTCAGGCCTATGAAAAGCAAGCAGAAGAGTGTTCTGCATAGAGGGAATGTCATGTGCAAAGGCCCTGTGGCAAATAAAAGCTTGGCTTGTTTATGGGAGTGGAGAATTGGGAGCTCAGGAGGGTATGGCATGAGATGATGCTGGAGGGTGGCCAGGGACAGATCACACTGAGCTTTGTAGGGCGAGACAAGGATGGAGATTTTATTCTAAGGGAAATAGCAATCCTTGATGGATTTTTATCAAGGGAGATATGTGATCTGATTATAGCTTGCACGTTAGACTGAGAGGTACGGTAACCAGATGTCCTATTTTGCCTGAGACAGTCCCAGTTTGTTCCTGGTATCTTGGCATAATTATTAATAATGCCCCTTTTCACTCTGAAAAGTGACTTGGTTTGGATGAGTAATTACGTAGTCAACTTCAGTATAGAGGGAACCATGGAAGTGGGGAGACTGGTCAGATGGCAATTGCAGTAACCCAGGTGAGCAATGATGCGGCAGGGAGCAAGGAGGTGAGCATGAGGTCAAGCTGATGGACTAGGGATGAACTTTGGAAGGAGAGTCGCAGGACTTGCTAGTGGATTAAATGTGGGGCAAAGGGAGGGAAGCACCCAGCACGTTCCCCAGTTTCTGGGGTGAGCAAGAGAGAGAGTACTCATGTCATTTATTGACCAGGAGAAGCCTGGGGAGGAAGATTCTAGAGGGAAGGGAGAATGGGAGAGTTCCCCTTGGGACACGGGAAATTTGAGATCTCTGGACGCCACAATCATGGATGTCAAGAGGCCTGTTGGATATACAAGCACGGAGCTCAGAAACGAGGTTCTGAGGTGGAGACATGACTGAATAGCCATCAGCATGTGGATACTATTTACACTTGTTTTTGAGAGTGTAGAGAAATAAAAAGGGCGAGCCCAGAACCAAGTCTGTGGAGCTTTTAGAGTTTCAGGGAGAGGAGAAAGAAGAGGTCTAAGGAGATAAAGAAAAATAGAAGTAGAAACAAGGAGAGTGTGGGATTGTGAAGCCAGGAGAGAGAAGCTTCCGGGAAGGGGGCAGGGGGCCACTGTGCTGACCATTGCTCAGAGCCCTCCTGCCAGCAGGAGAGAAATGTGTCAGTTGTTTTGGCAACAGAGTGGTCAATGGTGACAAGAGCTATTTTGCTGGAGTGGTGGGGACAGAGGCCAGGCTGGAATGGGCTCAAGTCTCAGTCAGAAGTGAGGGATAAGAAAGTGTGGACAGGCAGCTTTTCAACATTTTGACTATTAAGAGGAAGAGAAAAACATGCAAGAGCAGTTTGAAATGGATTGAAGTCAGGGTTTTCAATGTGGTATTTTATTGGGAAGCAGCTGCTGAGTGCCTGGACCCTGCTGGGCATTGTGCCTGCAAGGATGAACGAGATGGGCTGTCTACCTTAACAAGTCAGGCATTTCCAGGCATAAGTGCTCTCCTGGCCACTTACCCCAAGGGCTAGAGGTCCGGGAAGGAGAGAGTCCCCACTGCCCATCCCCTTGGCCTTGTTCAGCATGTCGCAGGTCCTGGGGTCAGACACACCAGCCTGCAATCCTGGCTCGGCACTTTGGACAAAGTCCTAAGCACATACCTCTAAGCCTCAGCTTCTCCAGCTGAGAACTGCAAAGACTGTCTCCTTGGGTGAATCGAAGAAAGCGTCTACAGTAGAGCACATTCAGCGTTCGAAATGAACAAAAATGGCAGTTTCTATAATCACAATTCACCAGCTTCCCACACCCCAGCAGAGTTCGGATCGCCACCAGTGTGTGCTTCTGTGGAGGCCCCTATTAAGCTGTGTTGTAACTATCTACATATCTGACTTCCCCTCGAGAGCTGAAAGTGGTATTTTATTTGAAATAAACACAGTGAGTTTAAAGATAAGGGAAACTAATATGAGAACTATTCCTTAGGTAAAAGGAGCAGGGACTGGTTACCAGTTGAGTCAGGGGTAGGCTGTGGTGTTGGCAAGAAATAAGCTGGAGTCCCAGATAGAAGTTTCCAGGATAGGGATCCTGGGATTAGGCTTCCCGAGGCAAAGTATCTTCTTGATTGGGAAAGAGGTCCCTGGGGACAAGGCCTGGCAGTAGAGGGGACAGGATACAATTGACTGGGCAGTCAAGTGTCTGGACACAGAGAGGCCTGCGCACAGCAGCAAAAGAACTGGGGAGGCCTGGCCACAATGAAGAAGTGGCGGGTGGTGGCTGCCCAGGACTTGTGCCAGAGCCATGCGTCCAACCATTGAGGAGCCCAGCATGATGCCAATGCTTTGCCAGCTCAGCTTACTCATGAGGAGAAACGGGGCCCACTACAGAGTAGAGGAGCTCATTGGGTCATGTGATGACATGGCATAGCTATAGGTCCGGTGGGGGTCCCTGGGCCCCCATAGTCACAGGCTCATCCCCCACAGTGCTGCTTATCTTTCATACGGCATCAGGTAGGCATTCTTCCAGAGTCTGTCTCAAAGATTCCAGTTTCCAACAACAAATTCAATTTGAAAAACACTGGGCACCTCTGGGTGCCCTTTATCAGTTCCTGGGGACACAAAGCTCCGTGACACTACACCTATCTTTTGGAGGGTGAGCTGTGTGCCCAACAGTGTAGTCCCATGAAAGCAGAGGGAACAGGGAGCTCAGTATTCCTTAGGCAGGCCAGCAGGTCTGAAGTCCTCGGGGTCGTTGCCACTCTGGCCCCATTCCCCAGCTTTCCGGTTGGAATTCAAGTTCTCCAATTCATAGCTGCTGCTTCCAAAGTGTTGCTGGTTTAAGAGTCCTTGAAGATCTTCCCTGACATTGCTGGAAGGAAAGGAGAGAGGAGATTGTCTCCTGGGTCGCTCTAGACAGCTCCACCTCCCAATTCCCTCTCCCTTTCACCAAGGAATGACATTCAGAGGAGGCTGGAAGAGCCCATGCTCAAGAAGGAGGGGCTAAAACTCACGCCCTTGGGCACAGGCCTGAATCGAGTCGTTCTTTCTGTGTCCTGCAACAGAGCTCTGCAGAGACCCCTCCCTTTCTCTTTGGGATTGGGGGAGACACATCCACACCAGCCCTGCTCTGGCTCTGCTGGCCACACAGACCCCAGGAGCAGGGGCAGGAGGAGGTGGGCACCACAGCCCTCCTGACTCTGGAGACAGACAGCTGTGTTC
>NW_025795236.1:0-1485 GCF_021613505.1 Equus quagga
CCTGACTGCTGGAGACAGAAGTCCTGCCGAGGCGAGGAGAGAACGTTCCCTCTTCTCCTGCAGCTGCGCGAGTTGCAGATGGTTCCTCCATCAAAACGCTGTCCTGGCAACAGGTATTTCTCAGAAAGGGAACTCAAAAGACACCCAGACTTCAGAGAATGTTGCTACGTCCTGTACGATGAAACCTAGATCTTTAAAGCTGTATTGTGATTGATAATCTTAGTTAATAATGTGTTAATAATGTGCGGCCTTGGTAAGAACACAGTGATTAATCTTTTTGTCTTCAGCAAAGCATAAATTATGATGAATTTTCATGGTTGAGCCAGAAGAGCTAAAACGTGTGAGGTGCTTTACGCACGCCCAGAACTGATCCAAGGCCCTCTCAGCGTCAATCACGTCATCCTGAGACAACCCTGTGAGGCCCGTGTCCTTATTTCCTCATTTTATCTCCGCGGGCCTGCACATCCTTCTTCCTGCTGTCCCTCTGGATCTAGGACTTAGTCCTAAGATGCCATCCTTGGAAAGGCTATCGTGTGGGGCTTTTCTTTCACTTTGGTTTCTGACCCTAAGGGCCTTGGTGCTCTTCTCTTCCACTGGCATCAATCGTAACAGAAGAGACGGAGGTGTCTCAGGCCTCTCAACAGCCTGCTCACACGTGGCTAGTGGAGCAGGGGCCCATCAGATTTATCATGAAAACCAGGTCACTTTCCAGAGTGCAAGGGGGCGTCACTATTAACAATTAAGATGGGACAATAGTTGATAACAGAGACTGTCTCCCTAACTCAGGACACAGTGACTCATGGGAGACTGTTGGGAAATCTCTTTAAGGCCTGGAGATCCTGATCTCCCCATGACAGGGTAGCTTCCTTTGGCAGGAGAAGCAAGTGAAAAATGCAGATGGCCACTATGGTCTGCTGTTCCAAGCATGGCCCTGCAAGGAACTGGGTGTCCCTTCCCAGAAGACAGAAGACATTGAGGAAGAAAGGAAGAGAACTTGCAATGCTGGCCAGAGTCCCTGCGAGGAGTTCCTCTTGGCATCTAGAAACTGTACTTGATTTCTCTCCAATGATTCTATCAAAGAAGAGAACAATCTGAATGACGTGAGAAAGTGGGGCATTGATTTCCAGCACTGAATGGCTCCAAAGCAAGTAAAAGAAATGTAAACGGATGTGATGACTGGCCCACGACTTCTGTCCCGAGGAAGGTAGGAAAAAGGGGATCTGGACAATCACGTGCCCTCCTCAATGGAGTAGCCCCCTGGCATGCCTGGGACCAGTGGCTATGAGGGTTAACAAGTCCCCCTTCCCCATCAAGCCTACATCTAGGACTAAGTGAGCCAACGCAGCTCAGGGACCTGGACTCCCCGGACCACAGGGAATCCACCTTTCCCGAGGAAGGAAGTTGTCTGTGGAATATCTGATGTTGCTTAGCATTGTCTTGGATAAGAACAAAAGGCACAGGGAAATCCTTGACAGTTATCTGCCC
>NW_025795237.1:0-1485 GCF_021613505.1 Equus quagga
GGGCAGATAACTGTCAAGGATTTCCCTGTGCCTTTTGTTCTTATCCAAGACAATGCTAAGCAACATCAGATATTCCACAGACAACTTCCTTCCTCGGGAAAGGTGGATTCCCTGTGGTCCGGGGAGTCCAGGTCCCTGAGCTGCGTTGGCTCACTTAGTCCTAGATGTAGGCTTGATGGGGAAGGGGGACTTGTTAACCCTCATAGCCACTGGTCCCAGGCATGCCAGGGGGCTACTCCATTGAGGAGGGCACGTGATTGTCCAGATCCCCTTTTTCCTACCTTCCTCGGGACAGAAGTCGTGGGCCAGTCATCACATCCGTTTACATTTCTTTTACTTGCTTTGGAGCCATTCAGTGCTGGAAATCAATGCCCCACTTTCTCACGTCATTCAGATTGTTCTCTTCTTTGATAGAATCATTGGAGAGAAATCAAGTACAGTTTCTAGATGCCAAGAGGAACTCCTCGCAGGGACTCTGGCCAGCATTGCAAGTTCTCTTCCTTTCTTCCTCAATGTCTTCTGTCTTCTGGGAAGGGACACCCAGTTCCTTGCAGGGCCATGCTTGGAACAGCAGACCATAGTGGCCATCTGCATTTTTCACTTGCTTCTCCTGCCAAAGGAAGCTACCCTGTCATGGGGAGATCAGGATCTCCAGGCCTTAAAGAGATTTCCCAACAGTCTCCCATGAGTCACTGTGTCCTGAGTTAGGGAGACAGTCTCTGTTATCAACTATTGTCCCATCTTAATTGTTAATAGTGACGCCCCCTTGCACTCTGGAAAGTGACCTGGTTTTCATGATAAATCTGATGGGCCCCTGCTCCACTAGCCACGTGTGAGCAGGCTGTTGAGAGGCCTGAGACACCTCCGTCTCTTCTGTTACGATTGATGCCAGTGGAAGAGAAGAGCACCAAGGCCCTTAGGGTCAGAAACCAAAGTGAAAGAAAAGCCCCACACGATAGCCTTTCCAAGGATGGCATCTTAGGACTAAGTCCTAGATCCAGAGGGACAGCAGGAAGAAGGATGTGCAGGCCCGCGGAGATAAAATGAGGAAATAAGGACACGGGCCTCACAGGGTTGTCTCAGGATGACGTGATTGACGCTGAGAGGGCCTTGGATCAGTTCTGGGCGTGCGTAAAGCACCTCACACGTTTTAGCTCTTCTGGCTCAACCATGAAAATTCATCATAATTTATGCTTTGCTGAAGACAAAAAGATTAATCACTGTGTTCTTACCAAGGCCGCACATTATTAACACATTATTAACTAAGATTATCAATCACAATACAGCTTTAAAGATCTAGGTTTCATCGTACAGGACGTAGCAACATTCTCTGAAGTCTGGGTGTCTTTTGAGTTCCCTTTCTGAGAAATACCTGTTGCCAGGACAGCGTTTTGATGGAGGAACCATCTGCAACTCGCGCAGCTGCAGGAGAAGAGGGAACGTTCTCTCCTCGCCTCGGCAGGACTTCTGTCTCCAGCAGTCAGG
>NW_025795238.1:0-5121 GCF_021613505.1 Equus quagga
TTGCATCTCAAGTCCCCTATTTTGTTAAAGTTAAACAACACTTTATCTAGATTTCTATCTGCAAGAGCTCTTTTTCTCTTACTCTTCAGATTTCTCTTTCCAGTATGAACTACTTGCTCAATATCTAGTGAAAACATTTGTGGGCATCCTTTAAGGCTACAATTCATGTACTATTTAAAATGTTACTGGTTTTAAAACAGCGATTATATCCAGCATCATGAAAACGCCTTTAGATCCTTTTTGTGCTCAGGGATGGGAAGAATTAATGTTGTTAAAATGTTCATACTTCCCAAGGTGATATACAGATTCAATGCAATCCTTATCAAAATTCCAAGGGCATTTTTCAAAGAAATAAAACACACAACCCTAAAATTTGCATGAAATCCTAAAATTTGAATGGAACAAAAAACTCCAAAGAGCCGAAGTAATATTGAGAAAGAAGAACAAAGTTGAAGATATGAAGTTTCCTGATTTCAAACTATATGACAAAGCTACAGTAATCTATGTGATATTGGCATAAAAACAGACACGTAGATCAATGGACCAGAAGAGAGAGCCCAGAAATTAGTTCAACTAATTTATGACAAAGGAGCCAAGAATATACAATGAGGAAAGGAAAGGAAAGTCTCTTCAATAAATGGTGCTGGAAAACTGGACAGACACATGCAAAACAATGAAACTGGACCCGTCTTACACCACGCACAAAAATTACCTTAACATGGATTAAAGACTTCACATAAGTCCTGAAACCATAAAACTCCTAGAAGAAAACATAGGTGGTAGGCCAGACTTGTTTTTATGTCAAGTTGGTGAGAGATAAATAGTGTCACATTGCAGTTTAAATTTGCATTTCCCTGATTATCTTGAGATTCACCATTTCTATACATTGATGAGCCATCTGTGTTCCCCTTCTGTGAAATTTCTAGTCATTTCCTTTTCCTCTTTTTGTTGATTAGTAGGAGTTCTACATACACTTGATACAAAGCCTTTTTGATTAAGTATATTGCAAATATGTTCCCCAGTTTGTGGCTTTTATTGTCACTCTATTTTCAGTCGCTTTTTATGGAAGTAAGTGGATTTGGTTTTATATTTAACAAAGTCATAATTCAACAAAATTATATTTTACTGCCACGCACTAATTCTTGTAAAATGATTTATTTTTCCCTTTGCTTATGAATTTTTAGAATAATGAGTTACAGTCCTAGAACCACAAACGAGTCCAATGAGCTTTGCCTTTTTCTTTCCTTCAAGTTTCATATGGTATCTTTTGCTGAACGCTAAAGCTTAACTTTGTTGCAGTTTTTTTTTTCAGTTTGTAACTGTCTTTAAGAGTAGACCATGATCTTGTTCAGTCCTCTGGTGACCAATTTCTATAACCTATTTAACGTGCTTGCTCCAAGTACAGAGGAGGTCATTTACGGCTCAGCTGTCCTTGCAAACATTATGAGACCTCTACTTTCATTTTTCTCTCAAGCTGGAGAGTTTTCTTGAAAACCTTACACTTCTGTAACGGATTAAAAGTTTTGTTCTGCTTCTTTTTTTTCTTCCAGGGAATCTATGAAACTTTCAACTTCGATTCAAATGTACAGCTGGCAGTCTTTACCCTTTGGAAGTGGACTCCTCTGTGGTGGTCTGCAGCTGCTCAGACCAGCTCAGGAGAGCCACTGTGCCGTTTTCAGGGATTTTGTGAGCCAACTGTTATGTCACTGGTAGCTTGAAATGAGCCGTGATGGGAGTATTTACACCATGGAAATGGACAAACGTTATAAGTCAGGGCTTTATTTTTTCTTTCAAAGAGCCAGCTGTTAAACAGTATCCAGCACGTGCCTGGGACTTCTCCTTCCAGTTCCAAGTTCCACAAATCCTTTCCTTTGTCCTTCTAGGCGCAGACAAACCAATCCTGGAGGAATGGGCAGCTACTGCAAATACACAGCTTCAGCACCAAATAAGGCTGGATTCCCCACTCCCCATTCTCCAATTCACTGAGGGAGATTAAAAGAGAATATTACACTTGAACAACTGAAGAAATTATTAAACTCTTGTGTATTCTGTTGATTAAATGGCTGCATTTTCTCTGCAAGAAAACAAACACTGTGGGGAGGGGGAATGCACACATCGGAAAGGAAAACACGCTTACACAGCTGCTCCGAGCTTCCGGAGACCAGCGCCATGACCTCTATGTGTGTCTGTTCAGGGCCGCAGTCCCTAATTCTTCCGAGGGGAGACGACCTGCTAAGGCTGTGGGTGGTTCCTGCTCTGGGTGGCTCCTCACTCTGCCCAGGTCCAGGAGCGTGGGAAAACGCTCTCCACTGAGCCACAAGTGTCATAAGGAAAGATGACCGACTCTCCTAGAATCACGTACAAGTCTAACCTGACTATCAAACCTAGAAACAAGCATTTAGGACAACAGATCTACAGTGTTTCTCCTCTAAGCTGACTGCTGATGGCTCACAGGTACATGTGTACATTCATGCCTGCATTCCCTGGGTATGCACAGGGTGACTTTTGGCAGAACCATAAGACAGCAATCGACAACAGCAATAACTACAACACGACACAACACAAAACAAAACCCAATAATTATTCTACCTTTCAATGACTATAGCATTTCTCAGCATAAAAACTCTTCAAGAGCATTATTCTGAGCTGCTTAGAACCAGCTCACAGAGGCAGACAGACTCCTCATACAGTCCTAAATAGAGTTAATCTGAGTTCTCCTTTCCTGGTTCAAATTTGGGCTTAATATGGAGTCATTGTTCTCAGATCTCAATTTAATCAACTCACGGTGACATATGACTTGTTAATTGAGATGAAATAACACCCTCAAAGCTATTTGAGTCAGTAAGACACCTATGTGATGCAAGAGGCTCAGACATCTTTAGGAAGCCAAACAAGCATTAGACAAATTGAAGTGGTTGTCAAAGATCTCTCCTCTACAATATCTCCTGCTGAGGCCAGATGGTTTTCAGGGAGTTCAGCTAAAGTCTCAGGGGACAGTTAATTCTATGTTATACAAGTCGTTGTAGAAAACAGATAAAGAATGAAGTTGTTCAGCTTGTTCCAAAGAAACTAGAGTAATCTTGATTCTCAAACCAGAGATGGGCAATACAAGAAAATAAAACAATAGCCCCACTTTGCTCAAAGGCACGATAACTCAAAATAAAATATAGTGTTTACTAACCAAATTTGAGTATTAAAACTGTCTCATGATTGAGTGTGGCTTATTCTTGAGATGCAAAAATGGGTCAACGTTACAACATCAATCAATGTAATTCACCACATTTTAATAGCTGAAAGAGGAAAATGATATTATCTCAATTGATCCAAAAAAGCACTTGATGAAGCTCAGGACACATTTATAGTTTAAAAAAATCCTTTAGAAAACCGCACTTCGAAGGGAGTCTTCTTAATTTTATAAGATTAAACGCCAAATTTTTCAGCAAACATATTATTTAATGGAAAAACCTCAGTTGCTCCAAATGAGAACTGCAAAGACTTTCTCTGTGGCTTAAATCAAATAAGGCCTGTAAAGTATACAGCACATTCTGGCATTTGCAATGAAAGAAATGGAAGCTACTCCAATTACTGTTCACCAGCCTCCCACACCCCAGCAGAGTGTGGATTGCCCCCAGTGTGAGCTTCTGTGGAGGCCCTTATTAAATTGTGCTTGAGTCTCCCCACATTTGACCTCCCTCTAGAAATGGAAGGAGAGTTTATCTGAACTCAAGATAGTGAGAATGAAGACAAGGGAAACTAATATGAGAACTATTCCTTAGGTAAGATGAACAGGGACTGGTTACCATTTGAGTTAAGGCTAGTCTCTGATGCTGATGAGAAATAAGCTGGAGTCCAGATGGAAGTTTCCAGGATAGGGATCCTGGGATTAGGCTTCCTGAAGCAACATACCTTCTTGATTGGGAAAGAGGTCCCTAGGGACAAGGCCTGGAGGCAGAGGGGGCAGGATGCACCTGATTGGGCAGTGAAGTGTTTGGACACAAAGAGGCCTGGAGTCAGCAACAAAATAACTGGGGAGGCCCAGTCACAATGAAGAAGTGGTGGGCGGAGGCTGCCCAGGATTTGTGCCAGAGCCATGTGGCCAGCCATTGAGGAGCCCCGCATGATGGCCAATGCTTTGCCACTCAGCTTACTCAGGAGGAGGAACTGGGGCCACTACAGACTAGAGGGGCACATTGGGGTCATGTGAGGACATGGCATAGTTACAGATCTGGTGGGGGTCCCTGGGCCCCCACAGTCACAGGCTCTTCCTCCACAGTGTTATTTATCTTGCATGTGGGACCAGGTGGCCATTCTTCCTGAGAGTCTTTCTTAAAGATTATAGTTTCCATCAACAAATTCAGTTTGACAAACATTTATTTGGCACCTCTGGGTGCCCTTTATCAGTTCCTGGGGACACAAAGCTCAGTGACACTGTGCCCTGTTTGTGGGGAGAGTTGTGTGGCTCACAGCCTCATCCCGTGAGAGCGGAGGGAGCAGGGAGCTCAGTACTCCTTAGGCAGGCCAGCAGGTCTGATGTGCTCGGGGTCGTTGCCACTCCGGCCTCATTCCGCAGCTCTCCGGTTGGAAGTCAGGTCCTCCAAGTCATAGCTGCTGCTTCCAAAGGACAACTTGTGTAAGAGTCCTTGAAGATATTCCCTGGCATTGCTGGAAGGAAGCGAGAGAGGAGATTGTCTCCTGGGTCACTCTAGACAGCTCCACCTCCCAATTCCCTTCTTCCTTTCCACCAAGGAATGACTTTCAGAGGAGGCTGGAAGAGCCCATGCTCAAGAAGGAGGGGCTAAAACATGCACCTCCTTGGGCAAAGGTCTGGGTCAGCTGGTTCTTTCCGTGTCCCACAACAGAACTCTGCAGAAACCCTTCCCTTTCTCTTTGGGGGTGGGGGAGGCACGTCCACACCAGCCCTGCTCTGGCTCTGCTGGCCACCCAGACCCCAGGAGCAGGGGCAGGAGGAGGGGGGCCACGGGTCGTTCTGACTCTGGAGACAGACAGCTCTGCTGCCCCCTCGCTGACCTCCTCAGGACCCCGGTCACCTGATCACTTTAGCTGCCCTGATGCCCCCAGGGCCCCCTTGTGCAGCATCATAGTTCCCCCAGGCATGGAAGT
>NW_025795239.1:0-1732 GCF_021613505.1 Equus quagga
TAATGAGATGAAAGTTGTAGGGCAGATAACTGTCAAGGATTTCCCTGGGCCATTAGGTCTTATCCAAGACAATGCTAAGCTACATTCAGGTATTCTACAGATAACTTCCTCCCTTGGAAAAGGTAGATTCCCTGTGGTCCAGAGAGTCCAGGTCCCTGAACTGGCTTGGATCACTTTGCCCTTGGAGTAGACTTGCTAGGGAAGGGGGTCTTGTCAACCCTCCACAGCCGTTGGTCACAGTCATGCTGGGTGGCTGCTTCATAGAGGAGGGCACGTGATGTCCAGACCCTCTTTCTCCTACCTTCCTCAGGACAGAAGACGTGGACCAGTGATCACATCCTGTTACAATTCTTTTACTTGTTTTGGAGCCATTCAATGCTGGAAATCAATGCCCCACTTTCTCACGTCATTCAAGTTGTTTTTTTCATCGATTGAATCATTGGAGAGAAAGCATGTACAATTTCTAGATGCCAAGAGGAACTCCTCACAGGGACTCTGACCAGCATTGCATGTTCCCTTCCTTTCTTACTCGATGTCTTCTGGGAAGGGACACACAGTTCCTTGCAGGGCCATGCTTGGAGCAGTAGACCATAGTGGCCGTCTGCCTTTTTCACTTGCTTATCTTGCAAAAACAAGTTACCCTGTCATGGGGAGATCAGGATCTCCAGGCCTTAAAGGGATTTCCCAACAGCCTCCCATGAGTCACTGTGTCCCTGTTTGGGGAGACAGTCTCTGTTAGCACCTATTATCCCAGTTTAATTGTTAATAGTGACGCCCCCTTCCCTCTAGAAAGTGACCTGTTCTTCATAATAAACCAGATGGACTCCTAGTCTACTAGCTTCATATGAGCAGGCTTTTGAGAGGCCTGAGATGCCTCCATTTCTTCTGTTACGATTAATGTAAGTGAAAGAGAAAGATCAGAAACCTTAGTAAAAGATCAGAAACTAAAGTAAAGGAAAAAGCCCTAAAAGGGGCTGGCCCCATGGGGTAGAGGTTAATTCTGGCACACTCTGCTTCCATGGCCAGGGTTTGTGGGTTCAGATCCCAGGCATGGACCTACACCACTTGTCAAGCCAAGGTGTGGCAGCGGCCCACATACAAAATGAGGAAGACCAGCACAGATGTTAGCTCAGAGTGAATCTTACACACACACACACACACACACACACACACACCCCACACACACAAAGAACCCCACAGGCTAGCCTGACCAAGAATGGCATCTGAGGCATTAGTCCCAGATTTGGAGGGACAGCAGGAAAAAGGATGAGCAGGTCCATGAGTATCAAATGAAGAAAATAACGACACCGAACTCAGAGGGTTGTTATCAGGACGACATGACTGACCCTGAAAGGGGCTGGGACCAGTTCTGGGCGCATGTAAAATACTTAACACATTTTAGCTCTTCTGGCTCAACCATGAAAATTCATAGTAATTTATACTTTACCGAAGATGGAAAGATTGATTACTATATTATTACCAAGACAACACATTATTAACACATTAATAGGTAAGTTATCAATCAGAATACAGTTTTAAAGATCAGGGTTTCATTGTATAGGACGTAGCAACATTCTCTGAAGTCTGGGTGTCTTTGGAGTTTCCTTTGTGAGAAATACCTGTTGCCAGGACGGCGTTTTGATGCAGGAACCATCTGCATCTCGCGCAGCTGAAGGAGAAGAGGAAACGTTCTCTCCTCGCCTCGGCAGGACTTCTGTCTCCAGCAGTCAGG
>NW_025795240.1:0-1134 GCF_021613505.1 Equus quagga
CTTTTACAAGCAAGAAACATAGCATCTCATGCTTGCTTAGAAAATCTGTGAAAAAGCTCCATATTGTTTAGCTTGAAATATATCCCCATCACAAACCAGTCTCTAGCAATCCTTCCAGCTCACTATATTTTTATTTATGCCAAATTAAGCTACTTAAAGTTCAAGTGTGTGAGGTCTTATCGGCTTCTGTGCTTCTGCACATGCTGTTCCTACTGCTTGGGAGACTTTTTAAGGCTTCTTCTTTCCCAACTTTGGCTGGTGATGGAAAGATTCTGTATCTTGGCTGGTGCTAGTCACATGGCAGTATACATTTGTCAAAACTCATAGACCTGTAAACCTAAAAAGTTGGATTTTAATGTATGTAAATTTTACCTAAATAAACCATACTTTAAAAAAAGATATCTGGGCAATGTCCAAATATTTGGCAATTAAAACATTTCTAAGTAACCAATGAGTCAAAGAAGAAATTTCAAAGAAAATTGAAAAATATAAAGTCAATGATGCCAAACATTTTTAAGCTAAAAATTAATAAATCTCTAGCTAAACTTGCCATTAAGAAATGAGGGAGCGGGGGGCCGGCCCTGTGGCCTAGTGGTTAAGTATGCACTCTGCTTCGGCAGCCTAGGATTTCACGGGTTCGGATCCTGAGTGTGGACATGGCACCGCTCATCAGGTCATGCTGAGGTGGCGTCCCACATAGCACAGCCAGAGGCACTTACAGCTAGAATGTGCAACTATGTACTATTGGGGCTTTGGGGAGAAGAAGAAGAAGAAAAGAAGATTGGTAACAGATGTCAGTTCAGGTGCCAATCTTTAAAAAAAAAAAAAAAAAGAAACAAGGGAGAAAATGCAAACTACCAATGTCAGGAATGAAAGGGGATATCAATAAAAATTCTTTAGACATCAAAAGAATACTTTGGAAATATGAACAACTGTGTGCCAAGACATTAAAAAATGGGAATAAATGTACAAATTTCTTAAAAAGCACTGATTATGTAAACTGACAGAAGAAGAAATAGAAAATTGAGTACTACAATATTGAGTAAAGAAATTAAGTACTTAAATAAAAGTTATTCTACAAGGAAAACTTTTACAAGCAAGAAACATAGCATCTCATGCTTGCTTAGAAAATCT
>NW_025795241.1:0-1134 GCF_021613505.1 Equus quagga
AGATTTTCTAAGCAAGCATGAGATGCTATGTTTCTTGCTTGTAAAAGTTTTCCTTGTAGAATAACTTTTATTTAAGTACTTAATTTCTTTACTCAATATTGTAGTACTCAATTTTCTATTTCTTCTTCTGTCAGTTTACATAATCAGTGCTTTTTAAGAAATTTGTACATTTATTCCCATTTTTTAATGTCTTGGCACACAGTTGTTCATATTTCCAAAGTATTCTTTTGATGTCTAAAGAATTTTTATTGATATCCCCTTTCATTCCTGACATTGGTAGTTTGCATTTTCTCCCTTGTTTCTTTTTTTTTTTTTTTTTAAAGATTGGCACCTGAACTGACATCTGTTACCAATCTTCTTTTCTTCTTCTTCTTCTCCCCAAAGCCCCAATAGTACATAGTTGCACATTCTAGCTGTAAGTGCCTCTGGCTGTGCTATGTGGGACGCCACCTCAGCATGACCTGATGAGCGGTGCCATGTCCACACTCAGGATCCGAACCCGTGAAATCCTAGGCTGCCGAAGCAGAGTGCATACTTAACCACTAGGCCACAGGGCCGGCCCCCCGCTCCCTCATTTCTTAATGGCAAGTTTAGCTAGAGATTTATTAATTTTTAGCTTAAAAATGTTTGGCATCATTGACTTTATATTTTTCAATTTTCTTTGAAATTTCTTCTTTGACTCATTGGTTACTTAGAAATGTTTTAATTGCCAAATATTTGGACATTGCCCAGATATCTTTTTTTAAAGTATGGTTTATTTAGGTAAAATTTACATACATTAAAATCCAACTTTTTAGGTTTACAGGTCTATGAGTTTTGACAAATGTATACTGCCATGTGACTAGCACCAGCCAAGATACAGAATCTTTCCATCACCAGCCAAAGTTGGGAAAGAAGAAGCCTTAAAAAGTCTCCCAAGCAGTAGGAACAGCATGTGCAGAAGCACAGAAGCCGATAAGACCTCACACACTTGAACTTTAAGTAGCTTAATTTGGCATAAATAAAAATATAGTGAGCTGGAAGGATTGCTAGAGACTGGTTTGTGATGGGGATATATTTCAAGCTAAACAATATGGAGCTTTTTCACAGATTTTCTAAGCAAGCATGAGATGCTATGTTTCTTGCTTGTAAAAG
>NW_025795242.1:0-7474 GCF_021613505.1 Equus quagga
ATGCCAAAGAGACATATCTTGGGGTGGCCAATTCCAGGTCCCCACAGTCCCGCCTTTGAAACTTTAAGAAGTTTCACAATCCAGAAGCTGAGTGGTAGATTGTTTCATCTTACTGAACACATTTCTTAGTCCTGTTAATAGATCAGTCCAGTTAAAGTCATTTTGGAAGGTGGCGATGCAGGTGGGCTCCCCAAGTTAGGCCTACATTTTGGAAACAAGCAATCAGGTATTTAATAAGTATTTCTATGGAAATAAAAGAAAAACAAGGTTAATGGTTGGGACAAATTATAAACTAGTTCCTGAGTCCAGCAGGCAGTCAGTAAAGAAGACTTCTCTACATGTCAGAGTCAAAGCATCTTTTGTAGCTTGAAAGTCATCGGGCATTCAGGTATCTTTCTGAGTGGCTTACAGCTTACAAAGCAACAGACAGGAATCTCTCAAGTTTCTGTCAAGTCGTTCAGCTTCAGTTTGCAAGGCTTCAGGAAAAAGAGCAGGTTCAATTCTCAATGATTCCAAATGAAAATGAAGTAAAGATTGAAAACATTAGTTTGGAGATTTTTAACCAGGTATTCCAGCAGAAGAATTCAGGATCCAGTCCAGTTCACAGGTAGAGAAAAACCTCAAAGACAAATAACAGAACTAGGATCTAAGATCCACAAATGTGTATTTTAGTTTTTCACTGAAACATAGTTCTTCTCTCTAAAATCACCCTCATTTTTACCAAAGATAGCCAAATTAAGACTAATTGGTTTGCAAAATAAGTTTAGTTTCAAGAAACTTGGCCCAATTATTTACATAAGTGCAGCAAGAATAGCAATTGATCATATAGGCTCTTAAATCTGCTTTGCTGGAATTTTTTTATGAGGAGTCTCAGATTGAACTTTAAAGACCTCTCAAGGCCAGGAAAGCCAAGCCAAGGACTTGCCGTCAGATTTTGCCTGCAGTACCTACAGATTTGGGTGGACTTCTCTCTTCTTGAGGTCCCCCAAAATATTCTGAGGTTCCTTACATCTGCCAGATAAGCAAGCTTCCTTACTTACCAGGTAAGATTGCCAGAAGCTCTGTAAACAAGGTACCAGGCCCATATTTCCAAGTGGCTTATTTCAGAAAGTCAACCTTATTCCTCAAAGGCAGTATTGTCATATCTGAGTCTGTACGTTTCTCTCAAATATGACATTCCAGTCAAAGCCTTGGTAATACAACCAATGTGTCCTGTTATAAGGAGAACAGATTCTTATTGAACTTATGCAAATAACTATATTGGCATGAAATAACCATACTCACAAAGAGTTTCCAAATTCTGGAGGGATCAGGTAGGGAGAAAAAGATAAATGTTTCAGTTTTCTCACAAAGGTATAATTTCACTCAATTTCACTAAATTGCTATGAGTCATAGTTAGCATAAGAGAAAAGATTTCCTTAAATCTGAGAAAACAAAACAACACATCAAAAACAATATTTCAAACAAAAGTCGTAAAAAAATTATAATCATCCTCAGTTCATTCAGTCCTGTATAATCAGTTCTTGATCTTAATCTTCTGTTAGCAGTTTTATGGGGTCATCAGTTTTTCCATTAGATTTCTGTAATTTCTTACCCAGAGTTCAGTTCTATGATTTGAAAGTTTATGGGAAAACTGTATTCCAGAGTAAGTGTCAGAGTCCTTTCCATTAATTCCTCTGAAGATGAGACATATTTGCAAAAGCAAAAAGCATCAGAGTAAACAACTGACCGTAAACGACAAAAGACTTAAAAATGGCAATTGACAGAGAAACTTGGTTATTTCTGTGATATACAACACCTTAAAATAATATTTAGAATTATGGCTGATAGCCAGGACAGATCAGAATTTTAGGAATGTTATATAATTTTCAAAACACTTACATCAGTAACATTTACCTGCACAATACCAACTAGAAAGATTATCATCACTTTATCTGACAATGCTTCCAATGTAATTTAACAGACCAATAAGCCTAATTAGTTTAGAATCTTCCACCTTATAGGAAGAGAGAGCAAATTTCTCTGTGAATTCTCAGGGGCCCTCTGAAAATCCTCAGAGAAATTCTCTTCCTTCATTCAGGTCAAAGGAAAGCCTTTATTCAGGACTTGAATAATTTTTTTGAGAGAGAAGCTTGTCAAAAATATCAAAAGGTTTTAAAACATTTACTTAAACAAGATCAAGAGGTTGCTGATCTTGTCATTGTAAAACAAGGGTCACTGAAACAATGCTTCATAATATTTAACCAAAGTGACAACATCAAAAAAAAAACCTAAATAGAGAGACCTCTGTCTTTTGCATAGAGAGACCTCTGTCTTTTTGCATAGGAGATTATCTTAACCAAACATACATCTTCTAAACCTTTTATAATCTCTTTATCAAGAGCAGACTAAGAGTTTTAAGAAAATTATTCTTTTGAGAGAAAACCAAATTCTAATTTCTGCACCAGTTTACTTTTTCATATTAAAACCTGTTTACCTAATTAGATTCATTTTAATCTTAACCAACTTGACCAGGTACAAAACTCTTTTCAAAATTTCTATAACTTTCTTTTGCATTCAGCATTTGTTCCACGCTTTCTTTCTTACTTTCTAGTACTTTAGGACAAGTTTATCTTTCTTAACCCATCAAACAAAATATTTCCATTCTTTATACCCTCTTTACTGAAAACATACATTTTACTTTCCTTGAATACAGAACTGTTTTCCTTATTAATTTCCAGTAGCTTTAATTACGTATGTTAATTAGACTTTTAACCCTTACAGACCATAGTAAAAAACTAAAAACTAAGCAATTATGAACTGTTTTATATCAGCATTCTAAACACTTTTCCTAATTTCTAGAAACATGCCACTTTACAATAAAACACAAGGCATACTTTCTAATAGACCCAAATGTTTTTTAGCCTCTTTACAATAAGAAGCCAAAAGTAAACTTACATTTAATAATTAATGTCTAATATCCTATTTGGAAATTATCTAGTTACTCAACGAATTTTATCCTTCAGATTAACCTAGCAAAACTTCAAAGTTTCAAGTTACCAGAAAGATTTTGGAAGTTATTTTAAATACACATACCATAAACTATAATTATTGCTAAAAAAACGTTATCTATAAACTCTTATTTCATTTATATCTAAATCATTTGTTCCCAATAATGGTGTTTAGATTACCCACAAAAACTTTGAGACATTAGACAAACAGCTATCATTTAAAGCTATTGTGCTGACAAATTTGTAACAGGTATAACATAAGCTTTTATTTATTTATTCATTTATTTTAAACTAGTAAACCCAGGCTGCATGATTGCATTATATCCAAATACTGACAACTCTTTAGTACATGCCCTTTTAATCAAACCAACAAACTTAAACTTTCATTAACCAAAGATTAATCCATATCGTCTTAACTTAAAAGACATTGGGTTAATTTCTATTGCATTTAGAATTTATGTAAGCGCTTACTTTAAGCCAATTAAACAGAGCTCTTAGTTTTGGCCATATCACCTGGGGGTAAAAATATCACACACATATAGACACACACAGACACAGAGCCTTCACAGCTATTGTTTTAAAAATCACTCCATGAATCTGGTACAATAATACAAAGTTCCCTAGCTATGAATCCAAATTTTGTTCTGGGCCTTTTTACTAATATTTCTGGAGAAGACACTCAAGATGCTAGATTTTTTTTCTCAGCAAGGGCACACTTATGACCTTTCTCCTCTTTTTTTTTTTTTTTCTTCAGTCTTAGGAATTAGTGATGGGCTAGATAGTAGTTCCTGGAGAAGGGAGATGATAATCCTTTTTTGAGATAAAGGAACTGGGTGGAATCTGAACTGCCTCTAGAGCTGTATTTCCAGTCTTGCAAGGATTTTCCAAGGACAGTTGGAAGTTACTGGGTTTAACTTACTGGCATTCTAGATTGACCTGCCTGTCCAACTACATCACAAAGGCACAGAGAAACTCAAGTTTTCTCCAAGCTGGAGTTTCCGGGGCATAACCTATCCAACTGAAAGCGTTTCCACTAGTTAAAATGCACCCAGGGGTGAGTCTCTGGGTTGAGGCATTCCTCATGGCCATAAAGCTGGTGTCCAACTGACAGAAGCCAGAGAAAGGGTGCAAAGGCGCCTGACTGCAGGCATCAACATAGTTATAAGATCTAGTCAAATCCCACTGAGCCCAGGGCACTCAGTCCCTGAGCCAGCACAGGTGAGCCAGGCAGGGAAGCAGGAGGCAAAGGCCTGGAGAACAAAGGGAAAGAGATCAGGCCTCACCCTCATGGCCTTTCCCCCAAGGGTTATCGAGATAGAGGTCACACAGCAGTTCCCATGCAGGGGCACACAACACCATTAGGACAGTTCAAAGAATAAATCACAGGTCTCCTATCTTCATAACCAATTCAGTAGGCCACCTAAAATGCTTAACGAGTCAATCACCAAGAGAGGGCTCCCCACATGGTTGCCGGGGTGATCAGGCCCGGAAACCGGAGTGGGGGCTCCCAGGGGTTGAGCCTTTAACACCTTAAAAATTCCCTTCTCGGGGGCTGGCCCCGTGGCCGAGTGGTTAAGTTCGTGCGCTCCACTGCAGGCGGCCCAGTGTTTCGTTGGTTCGAATCCTGGGCGCGGACATGGCACTGCTCGTCAGACCACGCTGAGGCAGCGTCCCACATGCCACAACTAGAAGAACCCACAACGAAGAATACACAACTATGTACCGGGGGGCTTTGGGGAGAAAAAGGAAAAAATAAAATCTTTAAAAAAAAAAAAAAAATTCCCTTCTCAGTTGCAAAGCTCAGAAAGAGTCCAAAATGGCCACTGTAACTTTAAGAGAGAGGAAAGAAAAGGGTCCATTACCTTGAAAATCTCCCAAACCTAGGGCAGCATCCTACTTGTTCTGCCTGTAGGGTTCCTATAGTAAGGGGTGATGGGGGTGTCCCTCTGCATTGCATCCTTTGTACACCTTCCCTATTATGCCTGGCAGTCATAAGTGCCAGGTGAATTGCCCCAAAGATAAAAGAACAGAGAAAAACAGTGAAGAATTTTTCTGCCGGTCTGGGGGACATTCTACCCAATTGTGTCCTGGAGCCATTCTCCCAAGAAGGGGTTCCCATACTCAACCAAAGGTTAGAGTTTGGTACTTTCCTTGAACTGGAGTCCCGATTAGGACTTTCCCGCAGTTCAGAGAGTGGTCAGGTGCCAGATGAAGGGATCCCAATCCAGCCTTAGGAAAAGAAACCTTCCACGGGAGTCTTAGAGATTGGCGGCCGTCCTAATGACTTAAGTGGCCGACCCGTGCCCGTGTAAAATTTGTCTATTAGAGATAGAGTCAGGAAGGAATGGATTCATTCATTTTCCATCACCCTCAGGCTTAAGGTACTGATTCTCTTCTGGCTGAATGCCACAATTTGCCCCATAGAGTAGCCATGGGCAGCAAACATGGATTCATACAGCTGTCCAAGAAAGTTCCCGATGGAGCAGTGAATTTAGATCCATCCTTGAAAAAGAGAAAGGCACAAGGAAGTCTAGAACTTTAGCTCACAAGCTGGTGAAGCAAGCGGGCTCAGCAAGCCAAGGAGTCAAAAGAAAGACTTCCTGGGCTCAAGGTCTGGAAGCAGTGCTCCTCTATTCAGAGAATAGTGTGGGGACAGGGCCCATGGGCAGGGAAGAGCCGCAGCATGGCGACAGGGCCCATGGCCAGGACTTAACAGGTCCTAGTCTTATACTATTGGATAGGGAAGTATTCCCAGTCAGACATTTTAAAACATACTCAGGCAAAGTTGATATAACCTCTTTATAAAGAAAATCAGCTCAAGCATTCCAACCTTTACAATTTTACCAAGACTTAGACCTTTATATTTCACCAGTTCAATTATAACCTGAGTCAGGGTTTAAACCTAGTTACCATTTTCCATGTTTCCTTTTTAATTTGGCTTTTTTGATAGATATCAATAAAAATTATGATGAGAGCTCTCACAATTTTTTTCCCCCCAATTTAGAAGTTTTCTGAATTTAAATGATCCATCATCTGGCCGATTTGATGAATAGGATCTCAACAGCGACTCAACCAAAGCTTAACCAAGGACAAAGAGGCGTCCCCAAAAGAGATCCAAAAAATTCGCTCCCAAAAATAGCCTAAGAAAGTAAAGGCAAGCAACAAAGGTTGAGACGACAAAGGCCTCTTATGAAAGCGGTTGGCACCTCTTATGACAAACTTCCCTGAGAGCTTACACAGCTGGACAAAGAGAGCCAAGCTCTCAAGACAAACTTTCCCAGAGCCCCAGTCTATGGGACTGGCTGCCAAGATGCATGCCGGTACATGCATCCTCCAATGGCGGAGACCAGAAAGGTCACAAAACCAAGCTCTCAAGACATAGAACAAGACAAAAGGCCCAGACAACAGGCTTATAGAGATGCCTATGTCTTATGACAAACAAAAAGACAGAGACAAGGAAAAGTCTATCTCTGGGAGGAAAAGGATCTACAACCAGTGAGTACTCAAATCCTAGAGTCGCTGAATACAAGAAGCTAGCCTCACCAACATTTTCTCCTGCTAATCTAAATTTAGAAGAGCAAAAACGCACCACTCTTGCTTCCATTGGAGCCTGCAGGTAGAGATCCGGGAGACTGACATGGTAAGAACTCTTACCTCTTGCCGGCTCTCGTCAGGGGTCCAGGATCTCTTGGCCGCAGTGGTCCAGGAACAAGCAGTGTCCAGCCAGGTAAATTTATCCTGCCGACTATGCCAAAACTGTAGGGGAGAAAGACATTTCCTCTTCCCAAATGTGGGTCTGTCTGGCTGGAGAACGAATTAAATTCACATGAGACAGAATAGCAAGAGAAAATTAAACAAAGCTTTATGAGGAACCATGGCCCGGGGCCTTTCTTCCCAAAGGAAGAAAGGGCACCGAAGAAGTGGGGTGCACACAGTGGTTATATACCCCCAAACGGGGTGTTTCACGTGTGATTGAAATGTCCCTCCCACAATAGTCACAAGATTGCCCTGTCGGCACAGCACTTGATGGACACAGCAGGTAGTGGTCTGCTGTCTCAGAGGGTGTAGCAGGAGGCAAGTCTATTGTCTGGAGCTGGGCGGTCAAAGGTGAGTGCAGCAATCAGTTCCTTCCCTAAGGAAAGATGCTTAATCCTTAAGAAATGCCAAAGTTGGGAGGGGGAGGGAAGTCAGTTACAGGAGGTTAGCAGACTAGCACAATAAAATACAGCTTTAAGTCCTTGCCTTTGGCATTGATTAAGAGTTTCTAGAGAGAAGGTCATCTGCTTTCTTCTTCCTGGTACAGAGAGGGAGGCACCTTTTACAGATAGAGATTTACCTTACAAATGTAAATGTGTCCTAACAAAGGGCAAGTTCCATTCCTCAGAGCCTCCTTCCCTGTCCCAGTTTATCAAAAGCAATCAGCGTCAAATAATCCTGATGCCAAAGAGACATATCTTGGGGTGGCCAATTCCAGGTCCCCACAG
>NW_025795243.1:0-1219 GCF_021613505.1 Equus quagga
AAACCTAAAAAGATGCCCAGCAGAACTAGGCAGGGAATGAGTGTCAAATTATTGGTTCTTTTAAAAACAAAGCTGAATTGATATAGAAAAGCTTTCTTCCCTGTGCTGCTTGTGCTTCTTTTTTGTTAACCTGTAGTAGATCTTAAGTGCTGCTGAAATGTTCATACTGTGTCCACATTTCTCTTTGGAAAATTATAAGCCTAGTCTGAATTGACATTTCTTCTAATTTTTCATCTTAAAGCAAAAGCTGGAAAGCTCTGTTACTTTACTAATAAAATGACATTTGAGACATTATTTTTATTTGATAAAAATGAGATACTATGTCAAATGTTTTTAATTGTGGACTGGAAATTTTTCAGAGAGCATGTCTTATAGCAGCAGTGCCCTTTCAGAATCAGTTAAAATATTTTATGAAATGTAATAAAGTCTGTATTCGTTCATCTGTTCCTAAGTTCTAAGTATGTATAGTTGAAAGAGGAAAATCTCGTTTACAGAATTTTGGAAGTTGAATACAATTATAGAATTAATTCCTTAAATAAAAATATCTTTGATTTTTGAGTTGAGACTCCTTCCTTGCATGTGTATCCCCATCATAACTAGCCATATCCCTTTCATATAAGCATTTTATAATGGCAGCCAACAGTCATTAAAGCCTAGTGTTGCATCCTCTCAGTAGGGGTCAGCAGTTTCTATTTGAACACTGGGAAAGCTTACTTACCATTTGTAGAGGTATGACATTTTGCCATGTTAAATACAAGATGTTAATGTTAACTAAAGGAAAATAATCAGAATCTCTCCCTCATTGGTAAATCAAATATTTAATGAGTAATTATAGGAAAGATGACATTTTGTTAGTCACAAGAATTACGATGCATTGCAGGGGCTGACAAACTATGCTTAAGGGCCAATTTGGCCCGCTGCCTGTTTTTATATGGCTTGCAAGCTGAGAATGATTCTCAGATTTTTAAATGCTTGGGAAGAATCTTAAGAATATGATTTCATATCAGGTGAAAATTATATGAAATTCAAATTTCAGTGTCCATAAATAAAGTTACATTGAAACACAGCTCTGCTCATTTTTTTACATATTGTGCTTGCTTCTGTGCTACAATGGCAGAGTTGAGTAGTTGTGACAGATGCCGTGAGGCCCACAAAGCCTTAGATACTTACTATTCTGACCCTTTACAGAAAAAGTTTACTGACTCTGATATAGTGCATA
>NW_025795244.1:0-1219 GCF_021613505.1 Equus quagga
TATGCACTATATCAGAGTCAGTAAACTTTTTCTGTAAAGGGTCAGAATAGTAAGTATCTAAGGCTTTGTGGGCCTCACGGCATCTGTCACAACTACTCAACTCTGCCATTGTAGCACAGAAGCAAGCACAATATGTAAAAAAATGAGCAGAGCTGTGTTTCAATGTAACTTTATTTATGGACACTGAAATTTGAATTTCATATAATTTTCACCTGATATGAAATCATATTCTTAAGATTCTTCCCAAGCATTTAAAAATCTGAGAATCATTCTCAGCTTGCAAGCCATATAAAAACAGGCAGCGGGCCAAATTGGCCCTTAAGCATAGTTTGTCAGCCCCTGCAATGCATCGTAATTCTTGTGACTAACAAAATGTCATCTTTCCTATAATTACTCATTAAATATTTGATTTACCAATGAGGGAGAGATTCTGATTATTTTCCTTTAGTTAACATTAACATCTTGTATTTAACATGGCAAAATGTCATACCTCTACAAATGGTAAGTAAGCTTTCCCAGTGTTCAAATAGAAACTGCTGACCCCTACTGAGAGGATGCAACACTAGGCTTTAATGACTGTTGGCTGCCATTATAAAATGCTTATATGAAAGGGATATGGCTAGTTATGATGGGGATACACATGCAAGGAAGGAGTCTCAACTCAAAAATCAAAGATATTTTTATTTAAGGAATTAATTCTATAATTGTATTCAACTTCCAAAATTCTGTAAACGAGATTTTCCTCTTTCAACTATACATACTTAGAACTTAGGAACAGATGAACGAATACAGACTTTATTACATTTCATAAAATATTTTAACTGATTCTGAAAGGGCACTGCTGCTATAAGACATGCTCTCTGAAAAATTTCCAGTCCACAATTAAAAACATTTGACATAGTATCTCATTTTTATCAAATAAAAATAATGTCTCAAATGTCATTTTATTAGTAAAGTAACAGAGCTTTCCAGCTTTTGCTTTAAGATGAAAAATTAGAAGAAATGTCAATTCAGACTAGGCTTATAATTTTCCAAAGAGAAATGTGGACACAGTATGAACATTTCAGCAGCACTTAAGATCTACTACAGGTTAACAAAAAAGAAGCACAAGCAGCACAGGGAAGAAAGCTTTTCTATATCAATTCAGCTTTGTTTTTAAAAGAACCAATAATTTGACACTCATTCCCTGCCTAGTTCTGCTGGGCATCTTTTTAGGTTT
>NW_025795245.1:0-12195 GCF_021613505.1 Equus quagga
TTTAACTGTGCCAGTCACCCTTGGGCACAGATGCCAACATCACTTTTGCTAGCTATGCACTCACAAGCCCTTTGAGTTAAAAGCTATTTATAAGTCCCATGTCCAACATTGCCTTCAAATTACACAAGTGCCTCAGCATTATTATAAAACCTCAGTCACACAAACAAGACCTACATTAACTTAAGTGGGTATCAAGTTGAAAAGGATACCCCAGAGGTGGGACCAAGATGGCGGAATGAGTAGTCTTCTTTGTCTCTCCCCCTTCTAATCTACAACTAATTGGACATTCATCAATTAACAAAGGATATCTATATAGCATCTCAAGACACCTGAGAGACCCATGCTGCTATACATTGGAAGGTGGATGGACTTCCCCCCGGGGAGGATGTGGAGATAGGTGAAAACTCTCCAACTCCCGACCCCCACACAGCCTAGTACCTGCAAGAGTCTCTCTTCCAGCGGACTGTGCCATAGCATCGTCACGCACCAAGGGCAGGAGTGTGCACTCACCAGTGGAGCGACGGTGGAAACAGGTGACTACAGGCCTACCTAAGCCCCCCACGATTACACCTAAGGCCAGGGGGAAACCCCAGGGTCCCACACCGCTGGCAGAGAAAGCTTCTGCTCGCCATTAAAAGAGAGGCCCTGCCCAGCATTCGAAATGCCAGGAAGCTCCAAAAGAGCATAATTCCCGGCAGGGCAGGAGCCCGCCAACCGCTGCCAGGCCCACAGACTCCAGCTGTGCCCCAGACGGAGCAAGAGGTGCCCAGAGATCCTGTGGGTGAGCTTGGGGGCCAGGTGGAGCTCCAGCACCCAGCTCCACGGCCCAGGGGAAAACTCCAGGGTCCTGCACTGCTAGCAGGGAAAGCCTCTGCTCACCATTAGCAGAGAGGCCCTTCCCAGCCCTCAGAAGCTCCCAAAGAGGAGAATTCCCTGCAAGGCAGCAGCCTGCCAGCCACTGCCGGGCCCATGGACTCTGGCTGTGTCCCAGACGGGGCAAGGGGCTCCTAGAGATTCTGTGGGAGTGGTCTGGGGCTGGGTGGAGCTCCAGAAGACCGGCTCCATGGCCCAGGGGGTAACTCCAGGTTCCCACAGCAGCCTCAGCGAAAGCCTCTGCACAGCACTAGTGGCGAGGCCCTGACCAGCAATCACAAGGATGGAAGGCCCTAGGGCAAAAGTAGCACAGCTAGGTGAGCTAACCACAGACTTCAGAAGATACCCATAGCTCTGCTGGGACCTACAGTGGACAAGTGAGATCTTGTGGGCTCTGACAGTGACAGATTGCAATTGCAATTATAGGTGATTCTGCTCCCAGCTTCTGGGAAAGCCCATAACACCACTGCAGACCATAAGGAGGGAGTGTGTCTAGGTGGTCTGCAACAGTATGCACCAGCAGCCTGGGGCCCCCTTGCGATTGCCCCCACAACTGATGAGGGACCCCAAAGGACCACTGTGACTATGAAGAGGGGCCCAGGTCCAGTCAGTAACAGCTGACAAGGTTCCTGGTCAGCGCAGTCTAAACAGCTGCTCCCCCCCACACCAGTTGAAACAAGTGGAAGCAGTAACTAAACTCTATCTCTATGCGGAGGCACAAATCCACACCATCAAGCAGTATGAAAAAATATATTAAATCTCCAGAACAGAAGGAAAATGACAAGTACCCAGAAAACAATCCAAAAGACAATGAAATCTACAACCTAAATGATGATAAATTCAAAATAGCCATTATTAAAAAACTCAACAAGTTAAAAGAGAATTCAGATAGACAACTCAACGAATTCAGGAGCTATGTCACAAAAGAGCTTGATATTATAAAGAAGAACCAATTAGAAATACTGGAGGTGAAGAACACAATGGAGGAGATTACCAAAAATCTGGACTCTCTGAACAGTAGGGTCGATAATATGGAGGACAGAATTAGCAATTTGGAGGACAGGAATATAGAAATGCTGCAGACAGAGGAGAGAGAACTAAGACTAAAAAGAAACGAAGAAACTCTCCAAGAATTACCTGACTCAATTAGGAGATGCAACATAAGGATTATAGGTATATCAGAGGGAGAAGAGAAGTAGAAGGGGCAGAAGGCCTGTTCAAAGAAATAATGGCTGAGAACTTTCCACTTGGGGAGAGAGATGGAACTTCATGTGACAGAAGCCAATAGATCTCCAAACTTCATCAATGTAAGAAGACCAACCCCAAGGCATATAGTAGTGAAGCTAGCAAAAGTCAACAACAAAGAGAAAATACTAAGGGCAGACAGACAGAGGAAAATAACGCACAAAGGAACCCCCATAAGGCTATCAGCAGATTTCTCAGGAGAGACCTTACAGGCTAGAAGAGAATGCAATGATATATTCAAAACTCTGAAGGACAAAAACCTGCAGCCAAGAATACTCTGCCCAGCAAAAATATCCTTCAAATACGATGGAGAAATAAAAACTTTCCCAGATAAACAAAAGTTAAGGGAGTTCATTGCCACAAGACCTCCTCTTCAAGAAATGCTCAGGAAGAACCTCATACCTGAAAAATCAAAAAAAGGAAAGGGGTTCCAAAACCCAGATCAAAGGAGATAAGCATAAGGACAATAAGACAAAGTAGCAGCTCTCCATCAGAACACGTTAGTAAAAGTTAAATAAAACATTAAAGATAAACAGAACGGAAACACCAAGAATAAATATAACCTTGTCATTTTAACCACAAACTCACAACACAAGAAGGAAGAGGGAAAAAAATCTGACAATAACAACCTAGAAGGGGAAGAGACAAGGGATGGAACATTTTACTCTAAGGAAATAAGAGGCTATCAGAAAAAGGACTATCTCATCTATGAGATGTGTTATACAAACCACCTGGTAACCATTAATCAAATAACAAGAATAAAGACACAAATTACAAATAAGAAGAAAACCAATACAGAAATTTACCTACCTGAATTAGGAATCCAAAAGTCATGGGACGAAAACAAAGGAAATGCAAAAGAACCAGAAAACTAGTGATAAAACGGCAGCAATAGGCACCCACGTTTCAATAATCACTCTAAATGTAAATGGATTGAACTCTCCAATCAGAAGACACAGAGTGGCAGGATGCATCAAAGAAAAAGATCCAACAATATGCTGCCTCCAAGAAACACACCTCAGCCCCAAAGACAAACACAGACTCAGAGTGAAGGGATGGAAGACAATACTCCAAGCTAATAATGAACAAAATAAAGCAGGTGTTGCCATACTTATATTAGACAAAGTAGACTTCAAAGCAAAACATATAAAGAAACACAAAGAGGGGCAGTATATAATGCTAAAAGGGACACTCTACCAAGATGACATAACACGTATAAATATATACACACCCAACACAGGAGGACCAAAATTTGTAAAGCAACTATTAACAAAACTAAAAGGAGACATCAACAACAATACAATAATAGTAGGGGACATCAACACCCCATTAACACCAATGGATAGATCATCCAGACAGAAAAACAACAAGGAAATTATGGAATTAAATGAAAAATTAGACCAGATGGACTTAATAGATATGTATAGCACACTTCATGCAAAAACGGCAGGTTACACATTCTTCTCAAATGCGCATGGAACATTCTCAAGGATAGACCTTATCTTGGGAAACAAAGCAAGCATCAATAAATTCAAGAGGTTGAAATAATATCAAGCATCTTTTCTGATCATAATGCTGTGAAACTAGAAGTCAACTACAAGAATAGGGCTGGGAAAGGGGCAAAAATGTGGAGACTAAACAACATGCTACTAAACAAACAATGGATTACTGAATAAATTAAAGAAGAAATCAAATATTATCTGGAGACAAATGAAAATGAAAACTCGCAATACCAACTTATTTGGGACACAGCAAAAGCAGTCCTAAGAGGGAAATTCATTGCAATACAGGCTCACCTCAATAAGCAAGAAAAATCTTACATAAACAACCTCAAATGACACCAAACAGAATTAGCAAAAGAAGAACAAACAAAGCCCAAAGTCAGTAGAAAGAGGGAAATAATAAAAATTAGAGCAGAAATAAACGATATTGAAACAAAAAAGACAGCAGAAAGGATCAAAGAAACAAAGAGTTAATTCTTTGAAAGAATTAACAAAATTGATAAACACTTAGCTAGACTCACTAAGAAAAAAGAGAGCAGTCTCAAACAAATAAAATTAGAAATGAGAGAGGAGAAATCACAGCAGATACCGAAGAAATACAAAGGATCATAAGAGAATACTATGAAAAACTATATGCCAACAAATTGAACAACCTAGAAGACATGGGTAAATTCCTAGACTCTTACAACCTCCCCACACTGAATCAGGAAGAAATAGAGAATCTGAATAGACCAATCACAAGTAAAGAAATAGAAACAGTAATCAAAAACCTCCCCAAAAATAAGAGTCCAGGACCAGACGGCTTCTCTGGAGAATTCTACCAAACATTCAAAGAAAATTTAATACCTATCCTTCTCAAACTATTCCAGAAAATTGAGGAAGATGAAGCACTCCGTAACACATTCTTTGAAGCCAACATCACCCAGATCCCCAAACCTGAAAAGCACAACACAAAGAAGGAAAACTACAGGCCAATATCACTGATGAACACAGATGCAAAATTCCTCAACAAAATTTTGGCAAACTGAATACAGCAATACAACAAAAAGATTATACACCATGACCAAGTGGGATTTATACCAGGGACACAGGGATGGGTCAACATCCACAAGTGAATCAACGTGATTCACTACATTAACAAAATGAGAAACAAAAACCACATGATCATCTCAATAGATGCAGAGAAAGCATTCAACAAGATCCAACATCCATTTATGATAAAAACCCTCAATAAAATAGGTATAGAAGGAAAGTACCTCAACATAATAAAGGCCATATATGACAAACCCACAGCTAACATCATACTCAATGGACAAAGACTGAAACCCATCCCTCTGAGAACAGGAACAAGACAAGGGTGCCCACTTTCACCACTCTTATTCAACATAGTACTGGAGGTGCTGGCCAGAGCAATTTGGCAGGAAAAAGAAATAAAAGGAATCAAAATAGGCAACGAAGAAGTAAAACTCTTGCTGTTTGCAAATGACATGATCTTATATATAGAAAACCCCAAAGAATCCATAGGAAAACTATTAGAAACAATCAACAGCTACAGCAAAGTTGTAGGGTATAAAATCAACATATATAAATAAGAAGCATTTCTAAATGCTAACAATGAGCTAACAGAAAAAGAACTCAATAACTCAATCCCATTCACAATCGCAACAAAAAGAATAAAATACCTTGGGATAAATTTAACCAAGGAAGTGAAAGATCTATACAACGAAAACTACAAGACTTTCTTGAAAGAAATCAATGACAACATAAAGAAATGGAAAGACATTCCATGCACATGGATTGGAAGAATAAACATAGTTAAAATGTCCATACTACCTAAAGCAATCTACAGATTCAATGCAATCCCAATCAGAATCCCAATGACATTCTTTACAGAAATTGAACAAAGAATATTAAAATTCATATGGGGCAACAAAAGACCGCGAATTGCTAAAGCAATCCTGAGAAAGAAGAACAAAGCCGGAGGCATCACAATCCCTGACTTCATAGCATACTACAAAGCTACAGTAATCAAAACAGCATGGTACCGGTACCAAAACAGGTGCACAGATCAATGGAACAGAATTGAAAGCCCAGAAATAAAACCACACATCTATGGACAGCTAATCTTTGACAAAGGAGCTGAGGGCCTACAATGGAGGAAAGAAAGTCTCTTCAACAAATGGTGCTGGGAAAACTGGACAGCCACATGTAGAAGAATTAAAATTGAGCATTCCTTTTCACCATTCACAAAAATCAACTCAAAATGGATCAAAGACCTAAAGATTAGGCCTGAAACAATAAGTCTTCTAGAAGAGAATATAGGCAGTACGCTCCTTGACATCAGTTTCAAAAGAATCTTTTCGGACACCATAACCCCTCAGGTGAGGGAAACAATAGAAAAAATAAACAAATGGGACTTCATCAGACTAAAGAGCTTCTTCAAGGCAAGGGAAAACAGGATTGAAATAAAAAAACAGCTCCCTAATTGGGAAAAAATATTTACAAGTTATCTATCTGAGAAAGGTTAATCTACATAATATATAAAGAACTCACACAGCTCAACAACAAAAAATCAAACAACCCGATCAAAAAATGGGCAGGGGAGATGAACAGACATCTCTCCAAAGAAGATATACGGATGGCCAATAGACATATGAAAATATGCTCATTATCACTAATCATCAGGGAAATGCAAATCAAAACTACACTAAGATATCACCTTACACCTGTTAGAATGGCAAAAATATCCAAAACCAAGAGTGACAAATGTTGGAGAGGCTGTGGAGAAAAAGGAACCCTCATACACTGTTGGTGAGAATGCAAACTGGTGCTTCCACTTTGGAAAACAGTATGGAGATTTCTCACAAAGTTAAAAACAGAAATACCTTATGACCCAGCCATCCCACTACTGGGTATCTATCCTAAGAACCTGAAATCAGCAATTCCAAAAGTCCCAGGCACCCCTATGTTCATCGCAGCATTATTCACAATAGCCAAGACATGGAACCAACATAAGTGCCTAGCAACTGATGATTGGATAAAGAAGATATGGTATATATACACAATGGAATACTACTCAGCCATAAAAAAGGACAAAGTCATCCCATTCACAACAACATGGATGGACCTTGAGGGTATTATGTTGAGTGAAATAAGCCAGACAAAGAAAGATGAACTCTGTACGACTCCACTCATAGGTGGTAGTTAACATATAGACAAAGAGAACTGATCGGTGGTTAACAGGCGAAAGGGGGGGTGGGGTAAGGGCACAAGGGATGACGTGGTGTACCTACAACATGACTAACAATAATGTAAATTGTAATTTCATAAGGTTGTTAACTATCATAATCTTAATAAAAAAATAAAAAAGGATACCCCAGTTCCACATCCCAAACGACATTGTCCTGGCCCAGGAAGTCACTGCTAGAGATGACATCACCTAAGATGATGTCACACCAGCCCAAGACCTCCATGTTAGAGATGACTCAGCATCCCACACTGGACACAACTTCACCTCAGACACTAAAACCTCCACCCCAGGCCTGCTCATGGACTACCTCTCCTATGGCACAAATTGGATAGAGGAAATTTATTGGTTTTCTTTCTTTGATATTAGAGAATCTATTGCATTTCCAGAGCTTGCTGTCTGTGTAGCACATGATGCTAGCATACTTTTGCTCTCTATCAAAACATATATCTCTACACTCCATGTCTAAAGAGAAATCTGGTCAAGGTTACTACTACCTGTGCCATTCTAAAAACTAATGCAGATTATTGCTTTCCCTCAAAGTCATCTGCCTCATGGCAGTGAGCCTCTGCGTCCCTGGGGAGAGGACCATTCACTCCTCAGTGCCTTCTCTTCCACCTCCCCCTCCAGTTTTCTACCACAACCTCCCAGCTGTGTCTCTGACTGTGACTACCACATCCACTTATTCCCTTTGCTTACACACAAAAATACCGCTAATCTTTACATATACCCTACCAAACTATCAATTGATACAGAACAAAAGTTGGTTCTTTGAAAAAACTAGTAAAGTTGAAAACACATAATGAGACTGATTAAGAAAAACCAAAGAGCAAACTCAAAAAGTCAATGTCGAGATTTAAAAATATGAAATCAGCAAAGATCATGCATACATTTAAAATATCATTATATTGTGAAGAACTTTATGAATTTTATGTTATACTTAAGATAGATATAACAACCTCTCAGAAAATAAGAAAGTGGGATCACTTCCCTACTGCTTTATGCAACTTGGTAAGGAAAACTCAAAAAAGACATTACATCACAAGAAAGGAAAATGGTACATCAATCTCATTCCTGAACATATATAATAAACACTAACGGGGCCAGCCTGGTGTTACAGTGGTTAAGTTTGTGAGCTCCACTTTGGCTGCCTGGGGTTCACAGGTTCGGATCCCAGGCACAGACCTAGACACTGCTCATCAAACCATGCTGTGGCGGTATCCCACATACAAAATAAAGAAAGACTGTCACAGATGTTAGGTCAGCAACAATCTTCCTCAAGCAAAAGGAGGAAGATTTGCAACAGATGTTAGCTCAGGGCCAATCTTCCTCATCAAAAAAGAAAACAACCACTAAATAAAGGCAGCAAAACAAATCCAGGAAATATAACAATTATGGTAAAACATGACCATATCAATTTTACCCCAGAATTTAACAATCATAAGTTTATTGATGTAATAATCCATATCAATGATTAGAGATGTAAAATCATATGATCATCTCATTATTATTGATAAAATGAAACAAACAGCAGAAAACAACTGTTAAAATATTTAGCAGAAGAGTATATGCCAAAAAACAAACCTGTGAATAAAAATTAAAATCTAATACAATACTCCAATCTTAATTATATGAGTTAAACAAGTATTTACAGTATGAAAGAACAGCATGAATCAAAACCTCAACAACTCAACATTGAAATAATTGAACAATAGGAACAATTGAAACAGGAAGTGACAGAATTCAGGAAATTATTGAAGAAAAAGAAAATTGTTTCAGAAATGAAGACTAAAATACAACATATCCAAGGTGAAGACATATAAACAAAAGTATAGTAAGCAAGAGAAAACAGAAAATAAAAGAGACAAGAATATGAATCATAAATCATGATCAAGGAAAAACAGTGAAGAAAATAAGAAATATAGAGACATAGAAGGAATATGCATAATCATGTTATATAGGAAAATATGAAATAATGTTAAAACTATAAGTTATACAGAGAAATTATGACATGTTAAAACTATAATTTATACAGAGAAATTCTGACATAAAAGAATCCTCATATTGAAAAGACACACTGCATACCTGTGAAAATAAGCTCATGCAGAGTACTGCTGCTTTATATCCTAGTAAAACAGCTAAATTTTAAAGATAAAAAGAAAATAATCTGAGTATCTAGTAAAAAGGGCCCAATCAGTTAAAAAATAAAATCATCTGGCACTGGGTTTTTCAACAGCAAGATATAAATCACGGCAAGATTAGAGAAAAATTTCTAAGACACTCCAGGACATAAAGTCAACAAATGTTTATTCAGCAATCAGTCCTGTAAGTAACAACACTAGGGAAAAATAATTTTAAACAAGTAAGAATTAGGGTATCATTACACCCACAAACCTTTCCTGAGTTATCTATATAATAATGATGAACATCATCCAACCAGAACATGACTAACAAAAGATAAAAAAAATGACTGGTGCATAAATTTAACTTTAAGAATATATAAACACGGACTAATAGTATGTAAATGTTACATACTCCAGTAAAGTAGAAATAACAAAACTAAAATTGAAGAGAGAGAAAGAGAAAAGGGGACACAGAATGTAGAGAAAGAATATAATATAAAGTCACCAAATAAAATGGTATAAGCCTACATAAAAAAGAAGACCAACACTTTATAGGGAGGTGTTGATATAAAGGAATTCACTAGAACTACAATCTTGCCTGAAACCCAGAAAATTATTTTAAAATTATAAATGAAAAAACAAAGAAAACAGACATGAAGCAATTATACTACACAAAGTAAACACAAAACACATAACAGAAATAAAACCAAACATGACTCATAAATAACTAATTTTTAAAAATAAGATTCCTTAGATGTACTCACAAAATTCACCTCTATGGTTTACACAAGAGACATACCTTACATAACAAATCGTGCCAAAAGGTTAAAAACAAAAGGATGGGCAAAGATAAACAAGGAAACTGCAAACAAGAAAGAACATATACTCACAATCTTGGTATCTGTCAAGAATAGAATAAAATAAAATAAGGACACTTTATAATAAGAAAGTCTCCACCTCAGAAATTAAGTATAAAGTTCAGTCACAATGTAATTTTATGTGTGTCTTCGATTCTTTTTGTTAATGTTTTATTTAGTATATTTGCATTTGATACATAAATGTGATTCTTTGGTTCAAAGTTTATAATGGTTAAGTATTAGTTATATTCACTTGATAAAAATGAATTTAGAGGGGGCCGGCCCCATGGCTGAGTGGTTAAGTTCACACTCTCCTCTTCGGCAGCCCAGGGTTTCACCGGTTCAGATCCTGGGCGTGGACATGGCACCGTTCATCAGGCCATGCTGAGGCAGCATCCCACATGCCACAACTAGAAGAACCCACAACTAAAATATACAACTATGTACTGGGGGGAGTTGGGGAGAAAAAGCAGAGAAATTAAAAAAAAAAAAGATTGACAACAGTTGTTAGCTCAGGTGCCAATCTTTAAAAACAAAAATGAATTTAGATTTTTTTCCTACCCTTTCTGTACTGTTGACAGAATTATCTGTGAAAGCATTTATCTTCTTCTAAGGTGACTGTTCTGTTTAAATTTTCTATCTGTTTGAGTCAGTTTTATTACATTTAATCAATGTTTCCTACTTATTTGCATAGAAATTGTATCAAGTAGAGTAAGATTTTTCAGATTTTCTGTTTTGATGGTTATTTTAACCGTTGTAATCTCTTGTGCACTCTACTTGTTACTTTTCATGGTTATTCTAATAAGTTGCATATTTTGTTCATTTTATGAGGAAAAAATCATCTTTTAAATGTAGTGATTATTTCTACAGTGCTCTGTTTCTTCAATCACTTAATCCAGATTTTATCTTTTTAGTTTATTTTCCCCTGATTTCTTTCATTTACTTTTTTTAATCTTTGGCATTAACTTCTCAAATCATTTATATTCATACATTTGCATTTATTTAAAGCTTTGAATATTCTTCCTAGCACTGCTTAGTTTGGTTCCCATAGATTTTCATGTATAGAATTTCTCTTAACATCATTTTCAATCACAGTTCAGGTTCCAAAGATGAGAATGTGAAAAACAGAGAATCTGAAAATCTTCTTGATCCGAAGCACAGTCTTCTCTGTCTTGAACCCTGGGCCTGCAGCAAGTGAATCCAAGGGCAAAACAAATGCCCAAAGGCCTTTGGGCTAAGGGATAAACACTGAGAAGATCTAAGAGATTAGTTCCTCAGCAAAATCATTTGGACCTCATAGACACATGGGTAGTTTTTCTAAAGAAAAGGGAGCTTAACCTTCTTAAAGCTTAGCCCGACCAAGGTCAACTTGACAGTTAGTAAACTTTGAATCCATGCTTCCTCATCTTAGCTGCCAACAGAAGGAAAAGTGGCTCTCTGAGAATCCAAAATTAACAAACAGACCAAAAACCTTATGCAAATTGCCACTATTATTATATACACAATGTTTAGTTAACAATAAAAAATTATGAGACATGTGAAGAAGGAAGAAAATGGAAACCACAAACAAGTAAATTTTCCATAGGAACAGACTCATATACAGTCTAATTCTGAAACTGACAAGGAATTTAAAACAAATATTCTAAATATCTTTTAGGAGTTACAGAAAAATTTAGAAAGAATGGGCGAACAAATGGAGAATAAATCAGCAAAGGTATGAAAACTATAAAAAACAAACCTAGGTGGAAATTCTAGAATTAAAAAATGCAATCCCTGAAAAAGAAGTATATATACATATAATGTGCTTAACAGCAGAATGAATGCTGTTGGACAAAGGATCAGTGGACTTAAAATCATATTAAAAAAATTATCTCTTGAAACACAGAGCAAAAGATTGAAAAATCAGAATACAAAGTGACTTGTAGGATAATGGCAAGTGGTTTAACTATGCTGTAATCACATCCCAGAAGAAGTGGGATTGGAGCAGAAAGAAAAAATGTTTGAAGACATAATAGCTCTAAATTTTTCACATTTGATGAAAAATATCCACCCACTAATCCAAGAAGTTCAACAAACAACAAACAGGATAAAACTGGAAGAAAACAGAGCTAGGAATAATATAACCATACTGCTGAAAATCAAAGAAAAAGAACTTTCTAAAAGCAGCCAGAGGTGGGGCTTGCCCAGTGGTGTAGCGGTTAAGTTCGTGACTCTGCTTTGGCAGCCTGGGGTTGGCCAGTTTGGATCCCAGGCGCGGACCTACATACTGCTCGTCAAGCCATACTGTGGTGGTGTTCCACATGCAAAATAGAGGAAGATTGGCACAAATGTTAGCTCAGGGACAATCT
>NW_025795246.1:0-12195 GCF_021613505.1 Equus quagga
AGATTGTCCCTGAGCTAACATTTGTGCCAATCTTCCTCTATTTTGCATGTGGAACACCACCACAGTATGGCTTGACGAGCAGTATGTAGGTCCGCGCCTGGGATCCAAACTGGCCAACCCCAGGCTGCCAAAGCAGAGTCACGAACTTAACCGCTACACCACTGGGCAAGCCCCACCTCTGGCTGCTTTTAGAAAGTTCTTTTTCTTTGATTTTCAGCAGTATGGTTATATTATTCCTAGCTCTGTTTTCTTCCAGTTTTATCCTGTTTGTTGTTTGTTGAACTTCTTGGATTAGTGGGTGGATATTTTTCATCAAATGTGAAAAATTTAGAGCTATTATGTCTTCAAACATTTTTTCTTTCTGCTCCAATCCCACTTCTTCTGGGATGTGATTACAGCATAGTTAAACCACTTGCCATTATCCTACAAGTCACTTTGTATTCTGATTTTTCAATCTTTTGCTCTGTGTTTCAAGAGATAATTTTTTTAATATGATTTTAAGTCCACTGATCCTTTGTCCAACAGCATTCATTCTGCTGTTAAGCACATTATATGTATATATACTTCTTTTTCAGGGATTGCATTTTTTAATTCTAGAATTTCCACCTAGGTTTGTTTTTTATAGTTTTCATACCTTTGCTGATTTATTCTCCATTTGTTCGCCCATTCTTTCTAAATTTTTCTGTAACTCCTAAAAGATATTTAGAATATTTGTTTTAAATTCCTTGTCAGTTTCAGAATTAGACTGTATATGAGTCTGTTCCTATGGAAAATTTACTTGTTTGTGGTTTCCATTTTCTTCCTTCTTCACATGTCTCATAATTTTTTATTGTTAACTAAACATTGTGTATATAATAATAGTGGCAATTTGCATAAGGTTTTTGGTCTGTTTGTTAATTTTGGATTCTCAGAGAGCCACTTTTCCTTCTGTTGGCAGCTAAGATGAGGAAGCATGGATTCAAAGTTTACTAACTGTCAAGTTGACCTTGGTCGGGCTAAGCTTTAAGAAGGTTAAGCTCCCTTTTCTTTAGAAAAACTACCCATGTGTCTATGAGGTCCAAATGATTTTGCTGAGGAACTAATCTCTTAGATCTTCTCAGTGTTTATCCCTTAGCCCAAAGGCCTTTGGGCATTTGTTTTGCCCTTGGATTCACTTGCTGCAGGCCCAGGGTTCAAGACAGAGAAGACTGTGCTTCGGATCAAGAAGATTTTCAGATTCTCTGTTTTTCACATTCTCATCTTTGGAACCTGAACTGTGATTGAAAATGATGTTAAGAGAAATTCTATACATGAAAATCTATGGGAACCAAACTAAGCAGTGCTAGGAAGAATATTCAAAGCTTTAAATAAATGCAAATGTATGAATATAAATGATTTGAGAAGTTAATGCCAAAGATTAAAAAAAGTAAATGAAAGAAATCAGGGGAAAATAAACTAAAAAGATAAAATCTGGATTAAGTGATTGAAGAAACAGAGCACTGTAGAAATAATCACTACATTTAAAAGATGATTTTTTCCTCATAAAATGAACAAAATATGCAACTTATTAGAATAACCATGAAAAGTAACAAGTAGAGTGCACAAGAGATTACAACGGTTAAAATAACCATCAAAACAGAAAATCTGAAAAATCTTACTCTACTTGATACAATTTCTATGCAAATAAGTAGGAAACATTGATTAAATGTAATAAAACTGACTCAAACAGATAGAAAATTTAAACAGAACAGTCACCTTAGAAGAAGATAAATGCTTTCACAGATAATTCTGTCAACAGTACAGAAAGGGTAGGAAAAAAATCTAAATTCATTTTTGTTTTTAAAGATTGGCACCTGAGCTAACAACTGTTGTCAATCTTTTTTTTTTTTAATTTCTCTGCTTTTTCTCCCCAACTCCCCCCAGTACATAGTTGTATATTTTAGTTGTGGGTTCTTCTAGTTGTGGCATGTGGGATGCTGCCTCAGCATGGCCTGATGAACGGTGCCATGTCCACGCCCAGGATCTGAACCGGTGAAACCCTGGGCTGCCGAAGAGGAGAGTGTGAACTTAACCACTCAGCCATGGGGCCGGCCCCCTCTAAATTCATTTTTATCAAGTGAATATAACTAATACTTAACCATTATAAACTTTGAACCAAAGAATCACATTTATGTATCAAATGCAAATATACTAAATAAAACATTAACAAAAAGAATCGAAGACACACATAAAATTACATTGTGACTGAACTTTATACTTAATTTCTGAGGTGGAGACTTTCTTATTATAAAGTGTCCTTATTTTATTTTATTCTATTCTTGACAGATACCAAGATTGTGAGTATATGTTCTTTCTTGTTTGCAGTTTCCTTGTTTATCTTTGCCCATCCTTTTGTTTTTAACCTTTTGGCACGATTTGTTATGTAAGGTATGTCTCTTGTGTAAACCATAGAGGTGAATTTTGTGAGTACATCTAAGGAATCTTATTTTTAAAAATTAGTTATTTATGAGTCATGTTTGGTTTTATTTCTGTTATGTGTTTTGTGTTTACTTTGTGTAGTATAATTGCTTCATGTCTGTTTTCTTTGTTTTTTCATTTATAATTTTAAAATAATTTTCTGGGTTTCAGGCAAGATTGTAGTTCTAGTGAATTCCTTTATATCAACACCTCCCTATAAAGTGTTGGTCTTCTTTTTTATGTAGGCTTATACCATTTTATTTGGTGACTTTATATTATATTCTTTCTCTACATTCTGTGTCCCCTTTTCTCTTTCTCTCTCTTCAATTTTAGTTTTGTTATTTCTACTTTACTGGAGTATGTAACATTTACATACTATTAGTCCGTGTTTATATATTCTTAAAGTTAAATTTATGCACCAGTCATTTTTTTTATCTTTTGTTAGTCATGTTCTGGTTGGATGATGTTCATCATTATTATATAGATAACTCAGGAAAGGTTTGTGGGTGTAATGATACCCTAATTCTTACTTGTTTAAAATTATTTTTCCCTAGTGTTGTTACTTACAGGACTGATTGCTGAATAAACATTTGTTGACTTTATGTCCTGGAGTGTCTTAGAAATTTTTCTCTAATCTTGCCGTGATTTATATCTTGCTGTTGAAAAACCCAGTGCCAGATGATTTTATTTTTTAACTGATTGGGCCCTTTTTACTAGATACTCAGATTATTTTCTTTTTATCTTTAAAATTTAGCTGTTTTACTAGGATATAAAGCAGCAGTACTCTGCATGAGCTTATTTTCACAGGTATGCAGTGTGTCTTTTCAATATGAGGATTCTTTTATGTCAGAATTTCTCTGTATAAATTATAGTTTTAACATGTCATAATTTCTCTGTATAACTTATAGTTTTAACATTATTTCATATTTTCCTATATAACATGATTATGCATATTCCTTCTATGTCTCTATATTTCTTATTTTCTTCACTGTTTTTCCTTGATCATGATTTATGATTCATATTCTTGTCTCTTTTATTTTCTGTTTTCTCTTGCTTACTATACTTTTGTTTATATGTCTTCACCTTGGATATGTTGTATTTTAGTCTTCATTTCTGAAACAATTTTCTTTTTCTTCAATAATTTCCTGAATTCTGTCACTTCCTGTTTCAATTGTTCCTATTGTTCAATTATTTCAATGTTGAGTTGTTGAGGTTTTGATTCATGCTGTTCTTTCATACTGTAAATACTTGTTTAACTCATATAATTAAGATTGGAGTATTGTATTAGATTTTAATTTTTATTCACAGGTTTGTTTTTTGGCATATACTCTTCTGCTAAATATTTTAACAGTTGTTTTCTGCTGTTTGTTTCATTTTATCAATAATAATGAGATGATCATATGATTTTACATCTCTAATCATTGATATGGATTATTACATCAATAAACTTATGATTGTTAAATTCTGGGGTAAAATTGATATGGTCATGTTTTACCATAATTGTTATATTTCCTGGATTTGTTTTGCTGCCTTTATTTAGTGGTTGTTTTCTTTTTTGATGAGGAAGATTGGCCCTGAGCTAACATCTGTTGCAAATCTTCCTCCTTTTGCTTGAGGAAGATTGTTGCTGACCTAACATCTGTGACAGTCTTTCTTTATTTTGTATGTGGGATACCGCCACAGCATGGTTTGATGAGCAGTGTCTAGGTCTGTGCCTGGGATCCGAACCTGTGAACCCCAGGCAGCCAAAGTGGAGCTCACAAACTTAACCACTGTAACACCAGGCTGGCCCCGTTAGTGTTTATTATATATGTTCAGGAATGAGATTGATGTACCATTTTCCTTTCTTGTGATGTAATGTCTTTTTTGAGTTTTCCTTACCAAGTTGCATAAAGCAGTAGGGAAGTGATCCCACTTTCTTATTTTCTGAGAGGTTGTTATATCTATCTTAAGTATAACATAAAATTCATAAAGTTCTTCACAATATAATGATATTTTAAATGTATGCATGATCTTTGCTGATTTCATATTTTTAAATCTCGACATTGACTTTTTGAGTTTGCTCTTTGGTTTTTCTTAATCAGTCTCATTATGTGTTTTCAACTTTACTAGTTTTTTCAAAGAACCAACTTTTGTTCTGTATCAATTGATAGTTTGGTAGGGTATATGTAAAGATTAGCGGTATTTTTGTGTGTAAGCAAAGGGAATAAGTGGATGTGGTAGTCACAGTCAGAGACACAGCTGGGAGGTTGTGGTAGAAAACTGGAGGGGGAGGTGGAAGAGAAGGCACTGAGGAGTGAATGGTCCTCTCCCCAGGGACGCAGAGGCTCACTGCCATGAGGCAGATGACTTTGAGGGAAAGCAATAATCTGCATTAGTTTTTAGAATGGCACAGGTAGTAGTAACCTTGACCAGATTTCTCTTTAGACATGGAGTGTAGAGATATATGTTTTGATAGAGAGCAAAAGTATGCTAGCATCATGTGCTACACAGACAGCAAGCTCTGGAAATGCAATAGATTCTCTAATATCAAAGAAAGAAAACCAATAAATTTCCTCTATCCAATTTGTGCCATAGGAGAGGTAGTCCATGAGCAGGCCTGGGGTGGAGGTTTTAGTGTCTGAGGTGAAGTTGTGTCCAGTGTGGGATGCTGAGTCATCTCTAACATGGAGGTCTTGGGCTGGTGTGACATCATCTTAGGTGATGTCATCTCTAGCAGTGACTTCCTGGGCCAGGACAATGTCGTTTGGGATGTGGAACTGGGGTATCCTTTTTTATTTTTTTATTAAGATTATGATAGTTAACAACCTTATGAAATTACAATTTACATTATTGTTAGTCATGTTGTAGGTACACCACGTCATCCCTTGTGCCCTTACCCCACCCCCCCTTTCGCCTGTTAACCACCGATCAGTTCTCTTTGTCTATATGTTAACTACCACCTATGAGTGGAGTCGTACAGAGTTCATCTTTCTTTGTCTGGCTTATTTCACTCAACATAATACCCTCAAGGTCCATCCATGTTGTTGTGAATGGGATGACTTTGTCCTTTTTTATGGCTGAGTAGTATTCCATTGTGTATATATACCATATCTTCTTTATCCAATCATCAGTTGCTAGGCACTTATGTTGGTTCCATGTCTTGGCTATTGTGAATAATGCTGCGATGAACATAGGGGTGCCTGGGACTTTTGGAATTGCTGATTTCAGGTTCTTAGGATAGATACCCAGTAGTGGGATGGCTGGGTCATAAGGTATTTCTGTTTTTAACTTTGTGAGAAATCTCCATACTGTTTTCCAAAGTGGAAGCACCAGTTTGCATTCTCACCAACAGTGTATGAGGGTTCCTTTTTCTCCACAGCCTCTCCAACATTTGTCACTCTTGGTTTTGGATATTTTTGCCATTCTAACAGGTGTAAGGTGATATCTTAGTGTAGTTTTGATTTGCATTTCCCTGATGATTAGTGATAATGAGCATATTTTCATATGTCTATTGGCCATCCGTATATCTTCTTTGGAGAGATGTCTGTTCATCTCCCCTGCCCATTTTTTGATCGGGTTGTTTGATTTTTTGTTGTTGAGCTGTGTGAGTTCTTTATATATTATGTAGATTAACCTTTCTCAGATAGATAACTTGTAAATATTTTTTCCCAATTAGGGAGCTGTTTTTTTATTTCAATCCTGTTTTCCCTTGCCTTGAAGAAGCTCTTTAGTCTGATGAAGTCCCATTTGTTTATTTTTTCTATTGTTTCCCTCACCTGAGGGGTTATGGTGTCCGAAAAGATTCTTTTGAAACTGATGTCAAGGAGCGTACTGCCTATATTCTCTTCTAGAAGACTTATTGTTTCAGGCCTAATCTTTAGGTCTTTGATCCATTTTGAGTTGATTTTTGTGAATGGTGAAAAGGAATGCTCAATTTTAATTCTTCTACATGTGGCTGTCCAGTTTTCCCAGCACCATTTGTTGAAGAGACTTTCTTTCCTCCATTGTAGGCCCTCAGCTCCTTTGTCAAAGATTAGCTGTCCATAGATGTGTGGTTTTATTTCTGGGCTTTCAATTCTGTTCCATTGATCTGTGCACCTGTTTTGGTACCGGTACCATGCTGTTTTGATTACTGTAGCTTTGTAGTATGCTATGAAGTCAGGGATTGTGATGCCTCCGGCTTTGTTCTTCTTTCTCAGGATTGCTTTAGCAATTCGCGGTCTTTTGTTGCCCCATATGAATTTTAATATTCTTTGTTCAATTTCTGTAAAGAATGTCATTGGGATTCTGATTGGGATTGCATTGAATCTGTAGATTGCTTTAGGTAGTATGGACATTTTAACTATGTTTATTCTTCCAATCCATGTGCATGGAATGTCTTTCCATTTCTTTATGTTGTCATTGATTTCTTTCAAGAAAGTCTTGTAGTTTTCGTTGTATAGATCTTTCACTTCCTTGGTTAAATTTATCCCAAGGTATTTTATTCTTTTTGTTGCGATTGTGAATGGGATTGAGTTATTGAGTTCTTTTTCTGTTAGCTCATTGTTAGCATTTAGAAATGCTTCTTATTTATATATGTTGATTTTATACCCTACAACTTTGCTGTAGCTGTTGATTGTTTCTAATAGTTTTCCTATGGATTCTTTGGGGTTTTCTATATATAAGATCATGTCATTTGCAAACAGCAAGAGTTTTACTTCTTCGTTGCCTATTTTGATTCCTTTTATTTCTTTTTCCTGCCAAATTGCTCTGGCCAGCACCTCCAGTACTATGTTGAATAAGAGTGGTGAAAGTGGGCACCCTTGTCTTGTTCCTGTTCTCAGAGGGATGGGTTTCAGTCTTTGTCCATTGAGTATGATGTTAGCTGTGGGTTTGTCATATATGGCCTTTATTATGTTGAGGTACTTTCCTTCTATACCTATTTTATTGAGGGTTTTTATCATAAATGGATGTTGGATCTTGTTGAATGCTTTCTCTGCATCTATTGAGATGATCATGTGGTTTTTGTTTCTCATTTTGTTAATGTAGTGAATCACGTTGATTCACTTGTGGATGTTGACCCATCCCTGTGTCCCTGGTATAAATCCCACTTGGTCATGGTGTATAATCTTTTTGTTGTATTGCTGTATTCAGTTTGCCAAAATTTTGTTGAGGAATTTTGCATCTGTGTTCATCAGTGATATTGGCCTGTAGTTTTCCTTCTTTGTGTTGTGCTTTTCAGGTTTGGGGATCTGGGTGATGTTGGCTTCAAAGAATGTGTTACGGAGTGCTTCATCTTCCTCAATTTTCTGGAATAGTTTGAGAAGGATAGGTATTAAATTTTCTTTGAATGTTTGGTAGAATTCTCCAGAGAAGCCGTCTGGTCCTGGACTCTTATTTTTGGGGAGGTTTTTGATTACTGTTTCTATTTCTTTACTTGTGATTGGTCTATTCAGATTCTCTATTTCTTCCTGATTCAGTGTGGGGAGGTTGTAAGAGTCTAGGAATTTACCCATGTCTTCTAGGTTGTTCAATTTGTTGGCATATAGTTTTTCATAGTATTCTCTTATGATCCTTTGTATTTCTTCGGTATCTGCTGTGATTTCTCCTCTCTCATTTCTAATTTTATTTGTTTGAGACTGCTCTCTTTTTTCTTAGTGAGTCTAGCTAAGTGTTTATCAATTTTGTTAATTCTTTCAAAGAATTAACTCTTTGTTTCTTTGATCCTTTCTGCTGTCTTTTTTGTTTCAATATCGTTTATTTCTGCTCTAATTTTTATTATTTCCCTCTTTCTACTGACTTTGGGCTTTGTTTGTTCTTCTTTTGCTAATTCTGTTTGGTGTCATTTGAGGTTGTTTATGTAAGATTTTTCTTGCTTATTGAGGTGAGCCTGTATTGCAATGAATTTCCCTCTTAGGACTGCTTTTGCTGTGTCCCAAATAAGTTGGTATTGCGAGTTTTCATTTTCATTTGTCTCCAGATAATATTTGATTTCTTCTTTAATTTATTCAGTAATCCATTGTTTGTTTAGTAGCATGTTGTTTAGTCTCCACATTTTTGCCCCTTTCCCAGCCCTATTCTTGTAGTTGACTTCTAGTTTCACAGCATTATGATCAGAAAAGATGCTTGATATTATTTCAACCTCTTGAATTTATTGATGCTTGCTTTGTTTCCCAAGATAAGGTCTATCCTTGAGAATGTTCCATGCGCATTTGAGAAGAATGTGTAACCTGCCGTTTTTGCATGAAGTGTGCTATACATATCTATTAAGTCCATCTGGTCTAATTTTTCATTTAATTCCATAATTTCCTTGTTGTTTTTCTGTCTGGATGATCTATCCATTGGTGTTAATGGGGTGTTGATGTCCCCTACTATTATTGTATTGTTGTTGATGTCTCCTTTTAGTTTTGTTAATAGTTGCTTTACAAATTTTGGTCCTCCTGTGTTGGGTGTGTATATATTTATACGTGTTATGTCATCTTGGTAGAGTGTCCCTTTTAGCATTATATACTGCCCCTCTTTGTGTTTCTTTATATGTTTTGCTTTGAAGTCTACTTTGTCTAATATAAGTATGGCAACACCTGCTTTATTTTGTTCATTATTAGCTTGGAGTATTGTCTTCCATCCCTTCACTCTGAGTCTGTGTTTGTCTTTGGGGCTGAGGTGTGTTTCTTGGAGGCAGCATATTGTTGGATCTTTTTCTTTGATGCATCCTGCCACTCTGTGTCTTCTGATTGGAGAGTTCAATCCATTTACATTTAGAGTGATTATTGAAACGTGGGTGCCTATTGCTGCCGTTTTATCACTAGTTTTCTGGTTCTTTTGCATTTCCTTTGTTTTCGTCCCATGACTTTTGGATTCCTAATTCAGGTAGGTAAATTTCTGTATTGGTTTTCTTCTTATTTGTAATTTGTGTCTTTATTCTTGTTATTTGATTAATGGTTACCAGGTGGTTTGTATAACACATCTCATAGATGAGATAGTCCTTTTTCTGATAGCCTCTTATTTCCTTAGAGTAAAATGTTCCATCCCTTGTCTCTTCCCCTTCTAGGTTGTTATTGTCAGATTTTTTTCCCTCTTCCTTCTTGTGTTGTGAGTTTGTGGTTAAAATGACAAGGTTATATTTATTCTTGGTGTTTCCGTTCTGTTTATCTTTAATGTTTTATTTAACTTTTACTAACGTGTTCTGATGGAGAGCTGCTACTTTGTCTTATTGTCCTTATGCTTATCTCCTTTGATCTGGGTTTTGGAACCCCTTTCCTTTTTTTGATTTTTCAGGTATGAGGTTCTTCCTGAGCATTTCTTGAAGAGGAGGTCTTGTGGCAATGAACTCCCTTAACTTTTGTTTATCTGGGAAAGTTTTTATTTCTCCATCGTATTTGAAGGATATTTTTGCTGGGCAGAGTATTCTTGGCTGCAGGTTTTTGTCCTTCAGAGTTTTGAATATATCATTGCATTCTCTTCTAGCCTGTAAGGTCTCTCCTGAGAAATCTGCTGATAGCCTTATGGGGGTTCCTTTGTGCGTTATTTTCCTCTGTCTGTCTGCCCTTAGTATTTTCTCTTTGTTGTTGACTTTTGCTAGCTTCACTACTATATGCCTTGGGGTTGGTCTTCTTACATTGATGAAGTTTGGAGATCTATTGGCTTCTGTCACATGAAGTTCCATCTCTCTCCCCAAGTGGAAAGTTCTCAGCCATTATTTCTTTGAACAGGCCTTCTGCCCCTTCTACTTCTCTTCTCCCTCTGATATACCTATAATCCTTATGTTGCATCTCCTAATTGAGTCAGGTAATTCTTGGAGAGTTTCTTCGTTTCTTTTTAGTCTTAGTTCTCTCTCCTCTGTCTGCAGCATTTCTATATTCCTGTCCTCCAAATTGCTAATTCTGTCCTCCATATTATCGACCCTACTGTTCAGAGAGTCCAGATTTTTGGTAATCTCCTCCATTGTGTTCTTCACCTCCAGTATTTCTAATTGGTTCTTCTTTATAATATCAAGCTCTTTTGTGACATAGCTCCTGAATTCGTTGAGTTGTCTATCTGAATTCTCTTTTAACTTGTTGAGTTTTTTAATAATGGCTATTTTGAATTTATCATCATTTAGGTTGTAGATTTCATTGTCTTTTGGATTGTTTTCTGGGTACTTGTCATTTTCCTTCTGTTCTGGAGATTTAATATATTTTTTCATACTGCTTGATGGTGTGGATTTGTGCCTCCGCATAGAGATAGAGTTTAGTTACTGCTTCCACTTGTTTCAACTGGTGTGGGGGGGAGCAGCTGTTTAGACTGCGCTGACCAGGAACCTTGTCAGCTGTTACTGACTGGACCTGGGCCCCTCTTCATAGTCACAGTGGTCCTTTGGGGTCCCTCATCAGTTGTGGGGGCAATCGCAAGGGGGCCCCAGGCTGCTGGTGCATACTGTTGCAGACCACCTAGACACACTCCCTCCTTATGGTCTGCAGTGGTGTTATGGGCTTTCCCAGAAGCTGGGAGCAGAATCACCTATAATTGCAATTGCAATCTGTCACTGTCAGAGCCCACAAGATCTCACTTGTCCACTGTAGGTCCCAGCAGAGCTATGGGTATCTTCTGAAGTCTGTGGTTAGCTCACCTAGCTGTGCTACTTTTGCCCTAGGGCCTTCCATCCTTGTGATTGCTGGTCAGGGCCTCGCCACTAGTGCTGTGCAGAGGCTTTCGCTGAGGCTGCTGTGGGAACCTGGAGTTACCCCCTGGGCCATGGAGCCGGTCTTCTGGAGCTCCACCCAGCCCCAGACCACTCCCACAGAATCTCTAGGAGCCCCTTGCCCCGTCTGGGACACAGCCAGAGTCCATGGGCCCGGCAGTGGCTGGCAGGCTGCTGCCTTGCAGGGAATTCTCCTCTTTGGGAGCTTCTGAGGGCTGGGAAGGGCCTCTCTGCTAATGGTGAGCAGAGGCTTTCCCTGCTAGCAGTGCAGGACCCTGGAGTTTTCCCCTGGGCCGTGGAGCTGGGTGCTGGAGCTCCACCTGGCCCCCAAGCTCACCCACAGGATCTCTGGGCACCTCTTGCTCCGTCTGGGGCACAGCTGGAGTCTGTGGGCCTGGCAGCGGTTGGCGGGCTCCTGCCCTGCCGGGAATTATGCTCTTTTGGAGCTTCCTGGCATTTCGAATGCTGGGCAGGGCCTCTCTTTTAATGGCGAGCAGAAGCTTTCTCTGCCAGCGGTGTGGGACCCTGGGGTTTCCCCCTGGCCTTAGGTGTAATCGTGGGGGGCTTAGGTAGGCCTGTAGTCACCTGTTTCCACCGTCGCTCCACTGGTGAGTGCACACTCCTGCCCTTGGTGCGTGACGATGCTATGGCACAGTCCGCTGGAAGAGAGACTCTTGCAGGTACTAGGCTGTGTGGGGGTCGGGAGTTGGAGAGTTTTCACCTATCTCCACATCCTCCCCGGGGGGAAGTCCATCCACCTTCCAATGTATAGCAGCATGGGTCTCTCAGGTGTCTTGAGATGCTATATAGATATCCTTTGTTAATTGATGAATGTCCAATTAGTTGTAGATTAGAAGGGGGAGAGACAAAGAAGACTACTCATTCCGCCATCTTGGTCCCACCTCTGGGGTATCCTTTTCAACTTGATACCCACTTAAGTTAATGTAGGTCTTGTTTGTGTGACTGAGGTTTTATAATAATGCTGAGGCACTTGTGTAATTTGAAGGCAATGTTGGACATGGGACTTATAAATAGCTTTTAACTCAAAGGGCTTGTGAGTGCATAGCTAGCAAAAGTGATGTTGGCATCTGTGCCCAAGGGTGACTGGCACAGTTAAA
>NW_025795247.1:0-14916 GCF_021613505.1 Equus quagga
TGAAACTGTTGGGTGCTTTTAGATCCAATCATGCCTCATTTGGGCTTGAAATTTGCCAATCAGCCTCGGGCACAGATGCCAACATCACTTTTGCTAGCTATGCACCCACAAGCCCCTTGAGTTAAAAGCTATTTATAAGTCCCATGCCCAACATTGCCTTCAAATTACACAAGTGCCTCAGCATTATTATAATACCTCAGTCACACAAACAAGACCTACATTAACTTAAGTGGGTATCAAGTTGAAAATGACACCCTAGTTCCACATCCCAAACGACACTGTCCTGGCCCAGGAAGTCACTGCTAGAGATGACATCACCTCAGATGATGTCACACCAGCCCAAGACGTCCATGTTAGAGATGACTCTGCATCCCACACTGGAGACAACTTCACCTCAGACACTAAAACCTCCACCCCAGGCCTGCTCATGGACTACCTCTCCTACAGCATAAATTAGATAGAGGAAATTTATTGGTTTTCTTTCTTTGATATTAGAGAATCTATTGCATTTCCAGAGCTTGCTGTCTGTGTAGCACATGATGCTAGCATACTTTTGTTCTCTATCAAAACATATATCTCTACACTCCATGTCTAAAGAGAAATCTGGTCAAGGTTACTACTACCTGTGCCATTCTAAAAACTAATGGAGATCATTGCTTTCCCTAGAAGTCATCTACCTCATGGCAGTGAGCCTCTGCGTCCCTGGGGAGAGGACCATTCACTCCTCAGTACCTTCTCCTCCAACTCCGCCTCCAGTTTTCTACCACAACCTCCCACCTGTGTCTCTGATTGTGACTACCACATCCACCTCTTCCCTTTGGTTACACACAAAAATACCACTAATCTTTACATACACCCTACCAAACTATCAGTTGATACTCTCCAACAACATAAATTACCTGACTTGCCACCTTGACTCAAGAAATACACCAGGACATTATTGGCAAACACATACACAAACACACACACACACAATTTTTAACACAAGTTACACCTCCACCAATATACTGTTAGAGACCCCAGAAATTTCAGATTTCCTTGCTAATGCCATATAAATGGAGAATTTAGTTATGGGCTGGCATACAAGGATTCCTTATACTTCTACTTGTGTTTCTCCTTTTTCTTCTCATAATAAATGTTTTCTACGCTGTTTAGCACAACTTATGAGCTACTTTCTAAAAGTCTGCTCTTTTATTATCCCTGAGGTTTGATAATATGTCAAAGCATAACGGGGCTAATTGTATCAACGATGCCTTTTATTTTCTGTATTCTGATGCTTTGATATCTGGGGCCTTGCCAGCCCTTGAGGACTGCCCCTCCTAGGGTTACCCAATACTTTGAGATAGTGAATGACTCACTTGCAAGTGCACCTTTCATATGCAAACCAATCAACCCAGAGCCCATATACCCTACCACACCTCCTTCATTGGGTTCACATACTCCAGGCCTCTATCTAAAGATATCTTCCTCTAAGATCAGGAAAAAGACAAAAATGCCCACTCTCGTCACTTTTATTCAACATAGTATTGTAAGACCTAGCCAGAGCAATTAGACAACACAAAGAAATGAAAGGCATCAAAATTGGAAAGGAAGAAGTAAGACTGTCACTATTTGCAGATGACATGATTTTATATATAGAAAATCCTAGAACTCCACCAAAAACTACTAGAACTAATAAATCAGTAAAGTTATTGGATGCAAAATCAATACTCAAAATTCTGTTGTGTTTTGATACATTAATAATGAACTATCAGAAAGAGAAATTAGGAGGACAATCTCATTTACAATTGCATTAAAAAGAAAAAATACATAGGAATAAATTTAACTAAGGAGATGGAAGTCCTATACACTGAAAACTATAAGATATTGATAAAAAGGAACTGAAGAAGACACAAATAAATTGAAAGATGTTTCATGTTCATGGTTTGGAAGAATTAATATTGTTAAAATGTCCACACTACCCAAAGCCATATAGAGTCAATGCAATCCCTATCAAAATTCCAATTGCATTTTTCACAAAAAAAGAACAATCAATCCAAAAATTTGTTTGGTCCCAGAAAAGACTCCAAATAGCTAAAGCAATTTTGAGAAAGAACAAAGCTGGAGGCATCATGCTCCCTGATTTCAAACTGTATTACAAAGAGGCAGTAATTAAAGTAGTATTACATTCTGTAACTATTTATGGTGATGGGTGTTAACTAGACTTCTTGTGGTGATCATTTGACAATATATACAAATATCAAATCATTATTTTGTACAACTGGAGCTAACATAATGTTGTATATCACTTATACCTATAAAAATATTTTTGAAAAACCAGTATTGTACTGGCATAAAATCAGACACATGGAACAATGGAACATAACAGAGATTCCAGAAATAAACTCACACATATATGGTCAATTAATTATGACAAAGGAGCCAAGAATATATAGTGGGGGTAAGGACAGTCTCTTCACCAAAGGTGCTGGGAAAACTGGATATCCACATGCAAAAGAATGAAATGAAACTGGGACCACTATCTTATGCCATACACAAGAATTAACTCAAAATGGATTAATGACTTGAATATAAGACCTGAAACCATAAAACTTGTAGAAGAAAATACCAGCAGTAAGCTCCTTGACATTGATCTTGGTGATGATTTTCTTGGATCCGACTCCAAAAGCAAAGGCAAGAAAAGCAAAAATAAATAAGTGGGACTACAACAAACTAAAAGCTTCTGTACAACAGAGGAAATAATCAAAAAAATGAAAAGGCAATTTACTGAATGAAAGAAAATATTTGCAAATCATATATCCGATAAGGAATTAATATCCAAAGTACAGTTATGCGGTGTATGACACAGTTTCAGTCAGTGATGGACCAGATATACAATGGTGGTCATGTAAGATTAGTACCAGCCTAAGCTGTAGTAGGCTATACCATTAAGTATGTAGGGGAGGAAGAAATTTTCCTCTACCCTTCTAAGTACTTCTGGCTGGGCTAAGAACTAAAGTGACATGAGACAAATTAACAGGAGAAAACCAAAAGTTTAATAACATGTATACATGAGAGAAACCCAGGAAAACTCGCCAAATGGCTGAAGCCCTCACCTTAAATACTATTCTCAGCTAAAGACAAAAGAAGATGTCAGGGGTGAGGACAGTCAGGCAGTTCAGCAGGAAGGAAAGCAATTCAGGGGTAGGTGAAAAGGAGCAAATGTTTGGAAAATAAGTGTTTGGTCACAGAGAAACAGAACACAGATGGGAGCCAAACAAACTGGCTTTTCTAGGTTGCTCCATGTCTACCAGCTAGTTCCTGTTATGCTAAGGTGATAGCTTGCCAGCAGGCACAGTTTTTTTTTTTTAATCTGAATTCTTTTAGGCAGCCAGGGTGAGGTAGCAAGAAAAGTTTTCTGAGTATTTTTTTTCTTAAAAATAATCAGCCTAAGGGGCCAGCCCTGTGGCCAAGTGGTTAAGTTCACACTCTGCTTCAGCGGCCCAGGGTTTTTCTGGTTTGGATCCTGGGCGCAGACATGGCACTGCTCATCAGGCCATGTTGAGGCGGCATCCCACATGCCACAACTAGAAGGACCCACAACTAAAATATACAACTATGTCCTGGGGGAATTTGGGGAGAAAAAGCAATAATAATAAAAAAAAAGATTGACAACACTTGTTAGTGCAGGTGCCAATCTTTAAAAAAATAATAATAATCAGCCTAAAATAATCCTCATGTTAAAGAGACAGATTTTGGCGTGGCAAATTTCGATTCCCCTTCAGTATACTCTATGATGTATGCACAATGATAAAATACTCAATGTCGCATTTCTCAGAACATATCCCCATTGTTAGGTGATGCATGACTATATATATATAAAAACCTCATGCAACTCAATAGCAAAAAGCAAACAATCCCATTAAAAAATGGGCAGAAGATGTTAATAGACATTTTTCCAAAGAAGACATACAGACGGCCAACAGCCATTAAAAGGCTATTGTTTTAAAAAAACAATGACATCATTAAAGAGACTTTGCAGACACGTTGCCCTTAAACAAAACAACCCCAAACTACCAGGATTTGAAATAAATGTCAGTTCTGTGTGATTAGTGCTCCTGCTTATGGCAGTATTATCATTTTCCATTGCCTCCTTTTGGTCCAACAGGCATGCCAATTTTCAATTTTCAAACCAAGAAACTAGATAATCAAGATTGTTATAATTTTTTGTAAAGGAGATGTAAATTGATCATAAATGATGGTCTTAGAGACTTTTCTAACTAATGAAGATGAGATTTAATGCATGTGTTTTGTGACAGCTATTTCAGCTGTGATGTGAGAATGTGTGTGTGTGTGCGTGTACATATATGCACTTCTTTACATATATGTTAATGAGGTCATTAGACACTGGATAAAAGTAATCAATGAGACAAGGGTACTGTGTTATTGTCCCTACTTAATGTATGTGGAAACCACAAATTGAGATAGTTGAAAACTTGCACCAGAATACACCTAGAAACTAGGTCTGGTTTCTAATCATAGCACAAAGGCAGATACAGAATATAAGAAGAAATTTTGGGAGATGGTGTCAAGATGGAGGTATAGGTTGACTCTGAACTCACCTTCTCCCATGAACAACAAATTTACAACTACTCTTGGAACAATTACCCCTGAGTGAGAAATGAAAACTGGATCAAAAGAACGCCCACAGCAAGGGATGGTGCTGACAAAGGTGGAAGAAGTAAAAGTTCCTTTCTGGAGGGAAAAAAGCCACCTTTGAGCTGCGGCGCTCCATGGCCAGCCAGGAGCAACCGTAAGGCACAAAGCCATCCATGGAGGAGTGGGGAATCTGAGTAGGGGAGTGTTATCACCATAAGCAACTTTGGGCCTCAGCACAACAAAGATAAGTGTCTTATTATCTGGCATTGCTGGTTATTAACTACAAGAGGAAATACTCCCAGAAAAACAAGGACATAAGGGAAAAAAAAATGCCTGCTTTTAAAGGACCCACGCACAAATTCACCCATTTCAAACAACCACCTAAAATTACCAGAAAGAAAGGTGCACAGCAGTTTGGTGAGAAGAGACTCCCTAGATAGGCTGTAGGTGCATCTCAGAGAGAGGTGAGACCCGGACTGAGACATTGGTGGCAGCCATTACTGTGACCTAGTACAGGTCTGCTGACACAGACGCTGGCAGAGACCATTGTAATTCTTCCCCAGGCCTGTTAGCCCAGGGTCTGCCACGCCCACTATAGCATCAATTTAATCCAGTTCAGACAGGGCAGGCAGCCTGCCCTAGGGACTGGCCCTAGCCAACAGCAAGCCCTTGGGCAACTTGTGGGCCCTCATAGGTGGGGTGCCTAGGACCTCTGCAACCAGGCAAGTGGGTCCACTTCTGCAGGGCAGGGCATGTGTGAGAAGCAGGTCTGCACTGGCAGAGTGTGGAGCCTCTTCAGTGGGAGGACTGGAGTCTGCTTCAGTGGGTTGCAGTGTGCACATGGGACAGGACTGTGTTGATGGTGTGTGTGGTCCTGCGGGGAATGGGGCTTGTCAGCTGCAGGAGACTTGTGTTTCTCAAACAACCATGCAGGTTGTTTGGCCCCCCTTTCAGAACCTGAAATAATAAGTGGGGCCTGGGGCTGGCCCCACTCAGCTGCAATCCTGAGAGAGCTGACAATAGCCTTGTAGGCTGGAAGCCTACAGCAATTGTAAGCCCCCGAGCCTAGCAACCAGCCATGCTGGGGGTCTACTTACTTGACAGAAAGACTGCAACACAAATGTGCTATTAGACCTTGCAGCCACCTGTGTGGGGGCTTCTCATGCCTGATAAAGTGTCTAAAGGGTCCGTAGCAGTCACACAAAGCTGAGCATTACAATAAGCCAGCCAGGGGGACAGCCTAGCCTTCCTGGGCACCTGCAGCAAGAGAAACCCTGCCACAACAGAAGGACACACACAGGGGACATTCCTGGAATACTTGGAACTGGTGATGAGAGGGAAGCATGCTGCTGGGCCTCATAAAGCCTCTCTTACATAAGGCCAACTCTCCAAGATTGGGAGACGTAGCTGACCTACCTAATACATAGATGTAAGCACAGAGAAAGAGGCAAAATGAGGACACAAAGGAATAGGTTCCAAGTAAGGAAACAGGACAAACCCTGGGAAAAGAACTAATGAAACAGAGATAAACAATCTATCTGACAAAGAGTACAAACTAATAGTCATAAGGATGCTCACTGATCTTGGGAGAAGAATGGATGAACTCAGTGAGAACTTCAACAAAGAATTGGAAAATATAAAAGATAATCATCAGAGATAGAGAATACAATAATGCAAATGAAACATTCACTAGAGGGACTCAAAAGCAGAGGAGATGATACATAAGAATGGATCAGCAAGCTGGATGAAACACTAGACATAATCACTCAACCTGAACAGATAAAAGAAAAAAGAATCAAAAGGAATGAGGATAATCTAAGGGACCTCTGGGACAACATCAAGCACACTAACATCCATATTACAGGTGTCCCAGAAGGAGAGAGAGAGACAAAGAGGCAGAGAACCTATTTGAAGAAACAATAGCTGAAAACCTCCCTAACCTGAGAAAGGAAACAGACATCCAGGCACAGAAGGTACAGAGAGGACCAAACAAGATGAACCTAAAGAGGCCCACACGAAGGCACATTAAAATTAAAATGTCAGCAACTAAAGATAAAGATAATCTTAAAAGCTGCAAGAGAAAAGCAACAAGCTACATACAAAGGAAACCCCATAAGGGTATCAGCTGACTTCTCAGCAGAAAGAATACAGGCTAGAAGGGAGTGGCAGGGTATATTGAAAGTGCTGAAAGGAAAACACCTACAGCCAAGAATATTCTACCTGGAAGGTTATCATTCAGAATGGAAGGAGAGATAAAGTTTCCCAGACAAGCAAAAATCCTCAACAAAATCCTAGCGAATCAAATACAACAATACATTAGAAGATCATTCACCATGATCAAGTGGGATTTATTCCAGGGACACAGGGATGGTTCAATATCTGCAAGTCAATAAATATGATACACCACATTAACAAAATGAAGGATAAAAACCACAGGATCATTTCAATAGACACAGAGAAAGCATCTGACAAGATACAGTATCCATTTATGATAAAATCCTGAATAAAATGGGTATAGAAGGAAAGTACCTCAATATACTAAAGGCCATATATGACAAAATCAGAGTTAATATCATTCTCAATGGTAAAAAACTGAAAGCTATCCCTCTAAGTACAGGAACCAGACAAGGATGCCCACGTTCACCACTCTTTCTTTTTTTTTAGGAAGATTAGCCCTGAACTAACATCTGCTGCCAATCCTCCTCTTTTTGCTGAGGAAGACTGGCCCTGAGCTAACATCCGTGCCCAGCTTCCTCTACTTTATATGTGGGACGCCTGCCACAGCATGGCTTGCCAAGTGGTGCCATGTCTGCATCCAGGATCTGAACCGGCAAACCCCAGGCTGCTGAAGGGGAATGTGCGCACTTAACCACTGAGCCACCAGGCCGACCCCCTTCACCACTCTTATTTAACATAGTATTGGAAGTCTTAGCCAGAGCAGTCAGGCATGAAAAAGAAATAAAACCAATCCAAATTGGAAAGGAAGACGTGAAACTGTCACCATTTGCAGATGACATGATTTTATACATAGAAAACCCTAAGGAATCCGCTAAGCTGAACTCCTAGAACCAGAAAGTAGAATGGTGGTTGTCCATGACTAGGGAACGGGAAAATGGAGATATGTTAGTCAAGGGGCACAAACTTTCGGTTATAAGACAACTCAAGTACAGCAATGTGACTATAATTACTAATGCTTATTGTAGGCTTGAAATTTGCCTAAGTTTCTCACCAAAAACCAAAAGGTCAATATGTGAGTTAGTGGATGTGTGAGCTAACTTGATTGTGGTAATCATTTCACAATGTATACATATATTAAACCATCAAGTTTTACATCTCAAGAAAAATCACATTATACACCCTAAATATATGCAATACTTATTTGAAAATAAGATGCACACGATATGAATGGTAATCAAAGCAGATTAAAAAGAGAAAATTTCACAAAAGCATTGAAATTTATATACAAATAGAATGAACACTGTAGAAGTGGATAAAAGGAACATCTGAAGTAGCAGAATATGGGATTATTGAACAGAATTACAGGTCATAGAAAGTACTCAAACTGAACAACAACAAAAAGAATAAAAATTCCAGAGTATAAGGGCCATGTGGGGCACCTTCCACAGGCCTAATACATGTATAATTAGAGCCTAACAAGAAGAGGTGGAAGATAACAGGTGAAAAATAATATTTGAAGTAATAATGGTTGAGAATTATCCAACACTGATAAAAGTCATCAATCAAAAATTTCAAGAATCTTTACCAATGTAGAGGAGAAATATGAAGTAAAATGAGTCTAGGTCTGTGACAGACTCTGAAAGGGCTGTTTTACCTCCAGTTCATCCTTACTTCTAGGATGTAGTTCTTCTAACCTTCAGCGAAAAGCATCACCATGACACTTAACATTGACTGGCCTTGATCTCCACCTTTTTGCCCCTTTAGATATTGAGCCTGTCAAAGGTGATCCTGGTTCAAATGTGCCCTCAATTATCTGGCTGCAACAAACAAAAACTCCTGATGGAAGATAAAGGCAACTAGACTTTAAATTACTGATATGAATAATTTTTTAAATGACCAAAATACAATTACAAATAATCAGACTCAAAAGGAAAAAAATACATGAATGAGAATTAAAAGGAGTGCCAGATAGCAGAAAACCAACAGTGGTTCCAGATATTTAAACTATCAGACACAGTATTTAATTTAATTATGCAAGACAAAAATGCAAAATACAGTATAGCCCATGCCACTTTCTGTTGTTAAAGTAAAACATAAGTATATGTCTATCTTTCCATAAGAAACACTGAAGGAATAACATAAGAATCTGATGAAATGTGATGATGGATGATTATATGAGTGAGAATAAAGCTTTTCAGGTTATATCTTTTCACTAATTTATTTTTAGATGTACATAATTGTGGTACTTTAAAATAAAATTTTATTTTATATGTATTTAAACAAATACATAAATATCCTGAATATGTCAAGGATATAAATATTCAAGTGATTTAGTAGATATGAATGAGTAACAAACAGAAATTCTAGACCCAAAAACAGTGACAAATTTTTTTAAATATAAAGAGAGTGTTAACAGAAGCTTAGAAACAGCTGAAAACATACTAAAATTGAATTTAGATCAGAAGAAAATATCAAAATGTAGCATGGAGAGAAGGGAAAGCAGAGAAGCTAGGGTAAGAGACACAAAGAATATGTCGAGAGTGTCCATCATATGCTTAACTGGCAATGTGAAGGAAAGGAGAAAATAGTGTAGAAGCAAAATAGTTGAAAAGATAATGAACCCATAGAATATACAACACCAACAGTGAATCATCATGTAAGCTATGGACTTTGAGTGTTTATGATGTCTGACTGTAGGTTCATCAATTCTAACAAATGTACCACTCTGATGGGGGATGTTTGAAAATGAGAGAGGCAATGCATGTGTGGGAGTAAGGGATATGTGGGAAATATCTGCACTTTCCCCTCAATTTTTCTGTGAATTTAAAATTGCTCTAAAAATTTTAACTCTTAATTTCAAAACATATTTTCAGCCAATGTTTTTGGGAAAATAATTTGTCCCTGGGTCAATAATGATATCTTGAAATTGAAGTCAATGTCGTCATTAATTTTCTCAAACTTTTTGTAGAAGTTTGCACTTAACTGTTATATATCAGGGAACAAAAAGTAATAACAACAATGGCAGAAAATTTTCCACAGCTGATGAAAAGCAACAATCCACAGATTAAAGAATCCTCCTAAAAATTCCCAACATGATAAATATAGAAAGACATTTATGCAATATATGTTAAATTAAAACTTCAGAAAATGAAAGACAAATTTAAGTGCAATAACATAAATCAATTTTAAAAATAACTAGAAAGATCTCATCAGTATAGAAATTATAAATATACTTTCTAACTAACCCAACAGTCAAACTAGAACTCACAAGGGAAATAAGAAAATAACTTGAAATTGAAGATAATATAAATATACATCAAACTTGTAAAATGTACGTAAAGCTAGGCATAGAAAAAAATTACTGTCTTAACATAAACACATAAAAAAATAAGTCCTGAAAGTTAGTGGCCAAAGATCTATCAAAGAAGTTAAAGAATAAAGTCAAGCCAAAAGGAAATAATAAACCAGAATAAAAACAGAGTTAATGAAATTAAAGACGAATGGAAATTTGATATGATCTACAGAGCAAAAGTTGGTTCTTTGAAAAAACTAATAAAACTGAAAACACATAATGAGATTGGTTAAGAAAAACCAAAGAGCAAACTCAAAAAGTCAATGCCAAGAATTAAAAATATGAAATCAGCAAAGATCATGCAGACATTTAAAATATCATTATGTTGTGAATAACTTTATGGATTTTATGGTATACTTAAGATAGATATAACAACCTCTCAGAAAATAAGAAAGTGGGATCACTTCCCTACTGCTTTATGCAACTTGATATGGAAAACTCAAAAAAGACATTACATCACAAGAAAGGAAAATTGTACATCAATCTCATTCCTGAACATATATAAAAAACACTAACGGGGCCAGCCTGGTGTTACAGTGGTTAAGTTTGTGAGCTCCACTTTGGCTGCCTGGGATTCACAGGTTCGGATCCCAGGCGCAGACCTAGACACTGCTCATCAAACCATGCTGTGGCGGTATCCCACATACAAAATAGAGGAAGACTGTCACAGATGTTAGGTCAGCAACAATCTTCCTCAAGCAAAAGAAGGAAGATTTGCAACAGATGTTAGCTCAGGGCCAATCTTCCTCATCAAAAAAAAATTTAAAAACCCAACCACTAAATAAAGTCAGCAAAACAAATCCAGGATATATGCCAAGTATGGTAAAACATGACCATATCGATTTTACCCCAGAACTTAACGATCATAAGTTTATTGATGTAATAATCTATATCAATGATTACAGATGTAAAATAATATGATCATCTCATTATTATTGATAAAATGAAATAACAGCAGAAAACAACTGTTAAAATATTTAGCAGAAGAGTATATGCCAAAAAACAAACCTGTGAAGAAGAATTAAAATCTAATATAATACTCTAATCTTAATTATATGAGTTAAACAAGTATTTGCAGCACGAAAGAACACCATGAATCAAAACCTTAAAAACTCAGCATTGAAATAATTGAACAATAGGAAGACTTGAAACAGGAAGTGACAGAATTCAGGAAATTATTGAAGAAAAAGAAAAATGTTTCAGAAACGAAGACTAAAAATACAACATATCCAAGGTGAAGAAAGATAAAAGTATAGTAAGCAAGAAAAAACAGAAAAGAAAAGAGATAAGAATATGAATCATAAATCATGATCAATGAAAAACAGTGAAGAAAATAACTATAGAGACATAGAAGGAATATGCATAATCATATTATGTAGGAAAATATGAAATAATGTTAAAACTATAATTTATACAGAGAAATTCTGACATAAAAGAATCCTCATATTGAAAAGGCACACTGTGTACCTGTGAAAATAAGCTCATGCAGAGTAATGCTGATTTATATCCTAGTAAAACAGCTAAATTTTAAAGATAAAGAAAAAGAAAATAATTTGACTATCTAGGAAAAAGGGCACAATCAGTTAAAAAAAAATCATCTAGGCACTGGGTTTTTCAACAGCAAGATATAAACCATGGCAAGATTAGAGAAAAATTTCTAAGACACTCCAGGACATAAAGTCAACAAATGTATATTCAGCAATCAGTCCTGTAAGTAACAAGACTAGGGAAAAATAATTTTAAACAAGTAAGAATTAGGGTATCATTACACCCACAAACCTTTCCTGAGTTATCTATATAATAATGGTGAACATCATCCAACCAGAGTATGACTAAGAAAAGATAAAAAAAAATGACTGGTGCATAATTTAACTTTAAGAATATATAAACACGGACTAATAGTACGTAAATGTTATATACTCCAGTAAAGTAGAAATAACAAAACTAAAACTGAAGAGAGAGAAAGAGAAAAGGGGATACAGAAAGGAGAGAAAGAATATAATATAAAGTCACCAAATAAAATGGTATAAGCCTACAGAAAAGAGAAGACCAACACTTTATAGGGAGGTGTTGATATAAAGGAATTCACTAGAACTACAATCTTGCCTGAAACCCAGAAAATTATTTTAAAATTATAAATGAAAGAACAAAGAAAACAGACATGAAGTAATTCTACTACACAAACTAAATACAAAATACATAACAGAAATAAAACCAAACGATTCATAAATGATCAATTTTTAAAAATAAGTTTCCTTAGATGTACTTGCAAAATTCACCTCTATGGTTTATACAAGAGACATACCTTACATAACAAAATCGTGCCAAAAGGTTAAAAACAAAAGGATGGGCAAAGATAAATAAGGAAACTGCAAACAAAGAAAGAACATATACTCACAATCTTGGTATCTGTCAAGAATAGAATAAAATAAAATAAGGACACTTTATAATAAGAAAGTCTCTACCTCAGAAATTAAGCATAAATTTCGGTCACAATGTCATTTTATGTGTGTCCTAGATTCTTTTGCTAATGTTTTAAATAGTATATTTGCATTTGATACATAAATGTGATTCTTTGGTTCAAAGTTTATAATGGTTAAGTATTAGTTATATTCACTTGATAAAAATGAATTTAGGGGGGCCGGCCCCATGGCTGAGTGGTTAAGTTCGCACTCTCCGCTTCGGCAGCCCAGGGTTTCACTGGTTCAGATCCTGGGCGTGGACATGACACCACTCCTCAGGCCATGCTGAGGCGGCATCCCACATGCCACAACTAGAAGGACCCACAACTAAAATATACAACTATGTACCTGGGGAAGTTGGGGAGAAAAAGCAGAGAAATTAAAAAAAAAAAGAAGATTGAGAACAGTTGTTAGCTCAGGTGTCAATCTTTAAAAACGAAAATGAATTTAGATTTTTTTCCTTCCTTTTCTGTACTGTTGACAGAATTATCTGTGAAATCATTTACCTTCATCTAAGGAGACTAGTCTAAATTTTCTATCTCTCTTTGAGTCAGTTTTGTTATATTTAATCAATGTTTCATACTTATTTGCATAGAAATTGTGTCAAGTAGAGTAAGATTTTTCAAATTTTCTGTTTTGATGGTTATTTTAACCCTTGTAATCTCTTGTGCACTCTATTTGTTATTTTTCATGGTTATTCTAATAAGTTGCATATTTTGTTCATTTTATGAGAAAAAATCATCTTTTAAATGTAGTGATTATTTCTACAGTGCTCTGTTTCTTCAATCACTTCATCCAGATTTTACCTTTTTAGCTTATTTTCCCCTGATTTATTTCATTTACTTTTTTATCTTTGGCATTAACTGCTCAAATCATTTACATTCATACCTTTGCATTTATTTAAAGCTTTGAATATTTTTCCCAGCACTGCTTAGTTTGGCTCCCATAGATTTTGATTTATGGAATTTCTCTTAACATCATTTTCAGTCATAGTTCAGGTTCCAAATATGAGAATGTGAAAAACAGCTGAAAATCTTTTTGATCCCAAGCCCAGTCTTCCCTGCCTTGAACCCTGGGCCTGCAGAAACTGAAGCCAAGGGCAAAACAAATGCCCAAAGGCCTTTGGGTTAAGGGATAAACACTGAGAAGATCTAAGAGATTAGTTCCTCAGCAAAATCAATTGGAACTCATGGACATATGGCTAGTTTTTCTAAATAAAAGGGAGCTTAACCTTATTAAAGCTCAGCTTGACCAAGATGAACTTGATATTCAGTAAACTTTGAATCAATGCTTCCTCATCTTAGCCGCCAACAGAAGGAAAAAGGGGGTACCCTCTGAGAATTCAAAATTAACAGACCGAAAACCACATGCAAATCACCACTATTATTCTATAGACAATGTTCAGTTCACAATAAAAAATTATGAGACAGGTGAAGAAGCAAGAAAATGGAAACCACAAACAAGTAAATTTTCCATAGGAACAGACTCATACAGTCTAATCTTGAAACTGACAAGAAATTTAAAACAAACATTATAAATATCTTTTAGGAGTTACAGAAAAATTTAGAAAGAATGGGTGAACAAATGGAGAATAAATCAGCAAAGGTACGAAAACTATAAAAAAAGAGACCCAGGTGGAAATTCTAGAATTAAAAAACGCAATGCCTGAAAAAAAAAGTATATATACATATAATGTACTTAACAGCAGAATGAACGCTGTTGAACAAAGGATCAGTGGACTTAAAATCATATTGAGAAAAATTATCTCCATTGAAGCACAGAGAAAAAGATCGAAAAATCAGAATATAAAGTGACTTGTAGGAAAATGGCAAGTGGTTTAACTATGCTGTAATCACATCCCAGAAGAAGTGGGATTGGAGCAGAAAGAAAAAATGTTTGAAGACATAATAGCTCTAAATTTTTCACATTTGATGAAAAATATCCACCCACTAATCCAAGATCAACAAACAACAAACAGGATAAAACTGGAAGAAAATAGAGCGAGGAATACTATAACCATACTGCTGAGAATCAAAGAAAAAGAAGTGTCTAAAAGCAGCTAGAGGTGGGGCTTGCCCGGTGGCATAGGGGTTAAGTTCGCGGCTCTGGTTTGGCAGCCCGGGGTTGGTAGGTTTGGATCCCAGGCGCGGACCTACATACTGGTCATTGAGCCATACTGTGGTGGTGTCCCACATGCAAAATAGAGGAAGATTGGCACAAATGTTAGCTCAGGGACAATCTTCCTCACCAAAAATAAAAAATAAAAGCAGCCAAAGGAAAAAAAAA